>NC_080162.1:21540004-21587504 GCF_950295315.1 Erinaceus europaeus
TATTTGCTTAACCAAGTGCACTACCACCCAGTCCCAAACTGCTCTCTTTTTCTATGTATGGATCTCCCCCCCACCTTTCTTTTTCTCTCTCTCATAAATAAATAAATATTTTAAATAAAAATTAAAAGGGAATTGGGCTTTTTGGCAAAACAAAGATCTGCTGGGACTTTGTTTGGCTAAGATAGTTTCATCAGTAAATGTGTGAATATGTGATCTATCAGTCAAAGGTGGGGAGCCAGGTGTCGAGCAGCCTATGGTGGAGAAGGAGGATTGTCTGGTGTAAGATGCAGTATACCAACACCTGTCGTGGAGAAATGTGAAATTATACCCCTGTGACAGCAACAACCTTGTAAAGCAGAATTTCCTCTATAATATGATAATGAAGTTGGAAAAAATGTTAAAAAACTTCTTCTGGGTGGGAGAGATAGCATAATGGTGACCCAAACAGACTATAATGCCTGAGGCTCTGAGGTTCCAGGTTCAGTCCCCCACACCTCTCTAGGCCAGAGCTGAGCAATGTTCTGGTAATAAATAAATAAATACCTGCAATGAATATTTCTTTAAAAACCTTATTGCTCATAGGTTTACTTATGATGCCTCTTTGCAGAGTATCATTTTATGAAAATAAGCATAGGTAAATATAGAGATAGGGCCATGGTCATTTCTCCACATAAAGCCCAATTGCAAAACTTCCCAGGTTGAACTATTTGAGTCTATTCTGGCCTCTGATACAATACACATATGTAAACACACACGCATGCATGCACATGTACTGAGGGCAAATGAAATTAACCAGGGCACTGAGGTGGAATAGAAAACCCCCATTCTAATGACTGCTGGATTACTGACTGTAAGCTTGCAGCCACAAGGCAAGGGCAGAAGACAAATTCTCTCTGAAGCTGTGAAGAAAAACTGTTTCTTTCCAGAGCTGCTCTCAGAGAAGGACTTTCACAGTCAATTCAAATGTTATCTTCATCGTGAAATTCTCTCCTAAAAAAGGATAAAGGGGGAGCAGGGTATCAGATATTTGCCACCACATGATGACACTAGCAATAGAAAGACAGCAAGTGACACAGAAGCATTGTTGAGATTTTTCTGTCAGCAGTGCAGCCACCCCAAAATAAAGTGGTGGATGCTCAATTATTGAGGTCTGGGAGGCTGGACGACCTTCTATTCAGGTTGTCACACAGAGAATATTCTACTATAATAAAGCAGCTAGTAGTGCATACTGCACATAGTGAGAATGTCATAGAACATATTATTATTAACACTGTTACTATTACTAAAGTATTTTTGCAATCTGGAGGCATGGAAACTATTCAGTAAATAACTACAAAAAAACATGAATATCTGAATAGAAAAGAAAGGATTTACTGGCAAGAAAACAACTCACTGAACTATGGCGGTTACCTTTGGGAGGTGGAAGAGTAGGGACACAGGTTTTGGTGGTAGGTGTGGTGTGGAATCTTAAATCTACTATTAATTACAAATAAACAACAAATGAATGAGAATGAATGAATGAGTGAATGAACAACTCGCCAAATTGGAGAGAGGCTCACCGGGGTAAAATGTAGAACAGGAAGATCTTGGGGTTTTTTTTATCTTTATTATTTCATTTTTTAATTAGTGATTTAATAATGATTAACAAGATTGTAAAATAGCCAAGGTACAATTCCATACAGTTTGCACAACCAGAGTTCTGTATCCCATCCCCTTCACTGGAAACTTCCCTACTCTTCATCCTTCTGGGAGTTTGGACCAAAATTCTTTTTTTTTTTTTTTTTAATTTCTCTTCTTACCAGAGCACTGCTCAGCTCTGGCTTATGGTGGTGCAGGGGATTGAACCTGGGACCTGGGAGCCACAGGCATGAAAGTCTGTTTGCATAACCATTAAGCTGCCCCCCTTGCCCTGGACCAAAATTCTCTATGGGTTGCAGAAGGTGGGAGTTCTGGCTTCTGTAATTGCTTCTCTGCTGGACATAGGTGTTGGCAGGTCAATCCATACCCCCAGCCTGTTTCTATCTTTTCCTAATGAGATATGATTCTGGAAAGGTGAGACTTCAGAATACATTGGTGAAGTCATCTACCCAAGAAAGTCAGGATGGAATCATAGTAGCATCTGCAACTTGGTGGCTGAAAGGCAGTAAGATATAAAGCAGGATGATTTGTTTAATAAACAGGAACCCAAAGGTAGGATTAGAGCAAATGAAACTAGGAGTCTTCGTGTGGGAAGAAGCTAAGAAGTCTATTTTAGGTATGTTCCAAGGGGCCCACGACTTTAGTAATTTTCGCCAGGTCCTGATAGCTAGCATGCAGGTAGACTGAACATATTTTCTGGAAAGATGGTGTCAGAGTTGAGACTAGGGCTAGAAAGCTGGATTAAGACAGAAAGTAAGTAGCTCCCAAGCATGAGGAAAGTATATAAATACCATTGACTATTTACCCCATCAACATGAGCTCAGGCACATGTATATTCCTATTTAACACAGAAGCCTGTGTGACCTCTGTGTCCCTGTTAGTCTGAGTTCACAGTCCCTGGTCACAACTGAGAACATTCTAGGCTAACTCATTTCAGGAACAGTCTTCCTCGAGTAGCAGAGTAGGCTGACACAGCCTCCCTTCAGAGAGTGGGGCAGTCCTTACCATTGCTGCTCTTATGTCAAGTTAGAGTGCCATGATAGTCTATGCATATTTGGGAATTTTCCAAGGAAAACTGGGTATATTATTGACAGGAAATAATAACTTTCTGCAACTAAGGAGCATAAATGAACCTACTTAGTTATATATCACCTGCATAGAAAAATGACCAAAAAAATGTAATCAGAGTGGTTTCTGTTTGTTTGTTCTCAGTATGATAGCAGGGAAACAGCTACCAGTCAAGAAGGTTCCTAGCTCACAGTTTTCACTGGCCTGTTCTGTCCAGCCATGGGTTGTCGGGCTAGTGACTCGAGAGAGATGACCCAGGAACCAAGCTGGTGGTGGCAAGATGGTTCAAATCCTTATTCACTCCCATGCCCAAGCTCTTAAAGGCTGGAAAATGGAAGTGGCAAGTCAGAAACGGAAGTGGCTTGACAATACCATACATGGTTAGGAAAGGGGCCGAGAAAGGTAAAAGGGGCTGGAAAGGTAGGAACTTCCTTAGCAACTGTTGCGAGGGGGTTAACTGGTAGGATTAATAATACCCTACAGGCAGGGAGGGTCTTGAGGGTAGGAAAAGAATATATCAAATGAGCAGAATGGGTGGGGAAATAGGGACGAGACCTTAAGTCATTTGTTAGACAAAGCAGAACATTGATATGTAGATAATAAGAGAGCGGGCCATTGTATCAAGGAATGAGGGGTGAAGCAGGGGAGCTGGCTTAATGTTTTAAGGAATACTGAGCCCCTGGAGGCAGAAAAACGCAGGGTCTCTGGAGACAGGGAGTAAGCTGACAGGGAAGCAAAAAACTGAGGTCCATACCTCTCCCCAGCTCAACCTTAGCAAGAGAAAGTCTGACAGGGAGATTGATGTCCTCAGTTCCCCAGTTTTCAATGGGAAAAGCCTCACCATGCTCAACCTGGTTCTCACAGTATTCCCAGCAATGGGTCTGGGGTCCTTATCAGTGTGAAGGTATGTAGGAAGCTCTATATTGGTGCCATCAGACTTAAGAGAACATAACAAAGTAGTTGCTTTCAGGAAGAAGCTATCATGTCATCCAAACAATAAACCTCAGTCAGTGTGTTCCTGCTTCTTTAATCCTAGACATACCATGTCAATTTTGATGAAAAGAAAAGGGGACACAAAGCTTTGACTATTTCACTATACAGTTTTTGATACAAGTGCAATCCTTTATATGTTAAACAAGATACGTGTCAAATTCACTTTAGAGCAAACTCTAAAGACATAATTACAAAAGAATTTAGTGCTTCCCCATTCTGTTTTTTGTTTGTTTTGTTTTTGTTTAAAGCACTGGGGTCTCCTCACATGCATGCTTTCTTCTCTCCTAAGTTAATTTTCATTCTTTTTATTTCAGGTAGGAATGAAGGGAGAAGAGAGAAAGCACAGCACTAGAGTCTCCTGGGGCTGTGGCACTCCTAGGTTATGTGCACAGTAAGATTCAAACCCTACTGGGCAAGCTATCTCTGGACCCTACCTCCCCTTTCTTTCTTTTTTTTTTTCCTTTATTGGGGGGATTAATGGTTTACAATAGACAGTAAAAGACAGTAGTTGGTACATGTGTAACATTTCTCAGTTTCCCACACAACAATTCAACCCCCTCTAGGTCCTCCTCTGCCATCATGACCTCCCCATTTTTATTCACTATTATCTTTTCAGGTTTTGCAGGCTAAGAAACTAAGACTAAAAGATTCATTCAGTTCCTCAAAGTTACACGGTGGTGGAGATGGTACTAGAATTGCATTTTAGTCTCTAAATTCATTCTTCCTTACAAGAACCATTCAAAGTAGCTAGAGAGATAGGTAAGCAGTAGAGCACAAGGCTTTCATGCATGACATCTCAAGTGAAAAATGTTTCTTTCTTCACTGCTTACCATTTCTGGACTTTTTGTTTAAAAAGAAAAATGAAGGAGGAGAAGGGGGAGGAGGAGGACTGGGAGATACCTCGCCCAGTAGAACACACATTTTGCTATACACCAAGACCCAAAGTTAAGCCCCCAGCCACCACCACGTGGGTCATCACACAAAGGGAACCACATGAGCAGGAACCTGTGGTGTCTCTCCTCCTTCTCTCTCTGTCTCCTCCTCTCTGTCTTTCACCTATAATCTAGAAATAAAAAATGTCCACCAGGAGCAGTGGAATTATGAAACCATGAAGCCCCAGAAAAGCCCTGGTAGTAATAAATAAAACACATAATACAAGTGAATAATATAAGTGAATCAACCTTTTCTTAAGGAACCATTGATTGATTCTTTTTTTTCCCCCACCAGGGTTATCTCTAGGCTTCAGTGCCTGTAAGACAAATCCACTGCTACCAGTGGCCAATTTTACTCCTTCCTTCCTTCCTTCCTTCCTTCCTTCCTCCCTCCCTTCCTTCCTTCCTTTCTTTCTTTCACTTTGTTTTAACAAGACAGAAATTGAGAGGGAGGGGAAGATAGAGAGGTAGAGAAGGCACCTGCAGACCTGCTTTACCACTTGTAAAGTGTCAACCCTGCAAGTAGAAAAGGGGGGGGATTGAACCCAGGTCTTTGTGCATGGTGATATATGCACTTAACCAGGTATGCCACCACCCAGCCTCAAAGAACCACTGAAATAAAAAGAAAATAAACTGGAAGTTTGATACTATTCCAAGACTTCATCAGTTTACCCAACTGAAAGATGTTTCTTTCTTCACTGCTAACCATTTCTGAATTTTTTGTTTAAAAAACAGGGGCAGGGAGGACCTGAGAGCTATGTCACCAGGTAGAGCACACATTTTACTATGTGTGAGAACACAGGTGATAGGATTCCAGCCCCAGTTACCACATGGGAGCACCGTGCACGTCACCAAAGGAAACTTCTTGCATAGTGGTACAGGACTGTAGTGTCTCTTCTCTTTGTGTATACCTCCCCCCTCTTCTCTATCTGGAAATAATAATACAAAAAAATGTCTACTTGGAACAGCAGAATCATGCATGTGCGAAGACCTCACATTCCCTGCCTCCCCCACTCCCCCCCAAAAAAGGAGTAATACTTTTCATTAAACATTCAGTGGCCCAGGAGGTGGTACAGTGGCTAGAGCATTGGACTTAGAAGTATGAGTTTGACCCCTGGAACCATGTATGTCAGAGTGATACTCTGGTCCTTGCTCTCTCCTTCTCTTCCTCCTTCTCTTCCTCCTTCTTCTCCTTCTCCTCTCCCTCCTTCTCTCTCTCTCTAGTAAGTAAGTAAATATTTTTTTTAATTTTTATTTGTTTTAGAGAAAAAGAGAGAAACCAGAGCATTGCTCAGTTCCGGTGCTGGGAATTGACCCTGGGACCTCAGAGATTCAGGTATGAAAGTCATTTGCATAACCATTATGCTATCTTCCCAACCCATAAGTGGATTTTTTGAAAAAATATATTTTTAAAAAAGGTAATAAAATTTTAAAGATTTGTTGATATGAGAGAGGGGAGGGAGGCAGAGCATCCATCACTCTGGATGCTGGAGATTGAACTCAGGACTTCGTGCCTATTAATCTGACACTCTAGCTACTGTCCAACCTTCTAGACCATAAAGAAGAACCTTAGTTATATATTTAATGAAGAATTATGTTGGTGATGGGTGGTGGTGCACCTGGTTGAGTGCAGATGTTACAGCGTGCAAGGACCCAGGTTCAAGCCCCCAGTCCCCACTTGTAGGGGGAAAGCTTCCCAAGTGGTGAAGCAGGGCTGCAGGTGTCTCTCTGTCTCTCTTCCTCTCTATCACCCCTTCCCTCTCAATTTCTGGCTGTCTCTATCAAATACATATATACAATAAAAAATAATTTTTTTAAAGTTTTTATTTAAGAAAGGATTAGTGAACAAAAACATAAGGTACGGGGGGTACAACTCCACACAATTCCCACCACCCAATCCCCATAACCCACCCCCTCCCATGGTAGCTTTCCCATTCTCTAGCCCTCTGGGAGCATGGACCCAGGGTCATTGAGGGTTGCAGAAGGTAGAAGGTCTGGCTTCTGTAATTGCTTCCCCGCTGAACATGGGCGTTGACTGGTCGGTCCATACTCCCAGTCTGCCTCTCTCTTTCCCTAGCAAGGTGTGTCTCTGGGGAAGCTGAGCTCCAGGACACATTGGTGGGGTCTTCAATCCAGGGAAGCCTAGCCAGCATCCTGGTGGCATCTGGAACCTGGTGATTGAAAAGAGAGTTAACATACGAAGCCAAACAAATTGTTGAGCAATCATGGATCCCAAGCTTGGAATAGTGGAGAGGAAGTGTTAGGGAGGTACTCACTGCACTAGTGTACTTCTGCTTTCAGGTATATATTTTGCAGTAGTTTATGGATACGTGTGCACATAAGCTCTCTCTCACAGAAACTGATGTATATCTAGATTATGGAACTTAGTTAGAAAGTGAACTACCTGAGATGAAATTAGAATGTACTATAAAAGGAAAGGTCTCACCCGAGTAATGAAGTTGAAGGGTTGTCATTCCACACGTGAAGTCTCTGGATACAGTCTGAGGTGAAGCATGTTGAGGTGGCAATCGTTGCTTTGGTAAAAATAATTTTAAAAAAAGAATTATCAGAGGACCTAGTGGGGATTGTATTATATGGAAAACTCGGAAATGTCATACATGTAAAAACTATTGTATTTACTGTCGAATGTGAAACATTAATTCCCCAATAAAGAAATTTTTAAAATGCTAAAAAAGTGAAATTATACAAAAAAGTAACAAAGAATTACATTTAATTCTGTATTTAACATATATAGTGATGAAACACACAGTATAGCTTAGTCAGGATGCAGAACCTACAGCCATCACTCTGCATTGAAATAGAGGTGTGACCCTCTCCCACATAGCAAAGGACACTTGAAGGCCAGAGCTGCTGTGCAGGGGACCCTTAGCCCTTCTCTCTTGTTGCTCAGTTTTGCCAAAGTGCCACTTCTGCAAAGTTAAGCATGATTCATCACCATTGACATGCTTCAAGCAACATGCTCTGAAAAGACTTGTCACTTACATTGAAGAGTTTTGACCTGGGAGATCAGGTCTTACACCTAGAAGAGCATGAATGTCACCATGTGCAAGGACTTAGGTTCAAGCCCCCAAACCCTACCAACAAGGGGGAAGCTTCACAAATAGTAAACAGGTGTCTTCTCTCTCTCTCTCTCTCTCTTTCTCTCTCTCTCTCACTTTCCCTCCCCTCTCAATTTCTCTCTATTCAAAATAAATAACAAAATGTTTTTAAAAAGAAACTTGACCTGGTTATAAACATAACATATATATATATATATCCAATTATATGTATGACATAGCCATATCTAGCTGCAAGGGAAGCTGGAAAATACTATACCCTGACTTTTTATCTAAATTTGAGGAGAAAAGGTCTATTCGTAAAGGAAAAGTACTTTGAGTAGTAGATGAAATTTAACTAATTCTTACCTAGAATAGACTTACTAGCTTTTTCCAAAATAGACACCCCAAATCTCATCTGCTATATCCTTGCCTTTAGGTTCTTGATTATTAAACAATTTGTTCTGTTTTATATCTTAAGGCTTTTTCAGCCACAAAGTTGCAGATGTTATCACAATGCTAGCCTGACTACTCTGGGCAGACAACCTCACTGGCGTGTTCCTGGAGTCCTACCTCTCCAGAGCCCTGCCCCACTAGGGAAGGATAGAGACAGGCTGGGAGTATGGATCAACCTGTAAATACCCATGTCCAGCGGAGAAACAATTACAGAAGCCAGACATTCTACCTTCTGTACCCCATAATAACCCTGGGTCCACCCTCCCAAAGGGATACAGAACGCTTTCAGTGGAGGGGATGGCATACAGAACTCTGGTGGTGGGAATTGTGTGGAATTTTACCCCTCTTATTCTATGGTCTTGTCAATATTTTTATTTTATAAATGAAAAATAAGAAATTTAATTCTGTCATCCTTTCTTTGCTAGGATTGCAGAATGGCCCTAAGGACAAATTCAATCTACTTCCTGTTTTTGTGCAACCCATAAACTGTGAATGGTTTTTACTTTTTTTTACTTTTTTTTTTTACAAACATTTTAAATGTTTGGATGAAAACCAGAGAAAAGGGCTGGGGAGATAGTATGATGGTTATGCAAAAATATTTTCATTCCTGGGGGCTCTAAGGTCCCAGGTTAATTCTCCACCACCACCATAAGTTGTGCTTTGCTTTAAAAATTTTTTTTAAAGAATCAAAAAAAAGAATAATTTTTCAGGGAGTCAGGTGGTAGCACAGCAGGTTAAGCGCACATGACACAAAGCGCAAGGACCGACTCAAGGATCCCCGTTTGAGACACCTGCAGGGGAGTTGCTTCGCAGGCAGTGAAGCAGGTCTGCAGGTGTCTATCTTTCTCTGCCCCTCTCTGTCTTCCCCTCCTCTCTCCATTTATCTCTGTCCTAGAATGAAGACATTAGTAACAACAACAATAATAACTACAACAATAGAAAAAATAAAACAAAGACAACAAAAAGGGAATAAATCAATAAATATTAAAAAGAATAATTTTTCATTATTTTCACATAAAAATGACATAAAATTCAGTTTTTTATTTTACCATATAAAATGCATAGCAGTCTAGCATTAGTAGGTGAATATTTGCAGTTTTGATGATAGTGAACACTAAATATGAACCTCAATTAATAGAAATGATACCACCCCTACATTAGAATGCCATTCTTTTTTCTTTAATTTTATTTATTTATTTTCCCTTTTGTTTCCCTTGTTGTCTTTTTATTGTTGTTGTAGTTATTATTGTTGTTGTTATGTTGTCATTGTTGGATAGGACAGAGAGAAATGGACAGAGAAGGGGAAGACAGAGAGAGAGAAAGACAGACACCTGCAGATCTGTTTCACCGCTTGTGAAGTGACTCCCCTGCAGGTGGGGAGCCAGGGACTCAACCAGGATCCTCACGCTGGTCCTTGCGCTTTGCGCCACGTGCACTTAACCTGCTGCTCTACCGCCCAACTCCCTAGAATTCCATTCTTTTTCACCCATAATTCTGTTTCAAATTAAATTCATTTTAGTGTTGTTGTACTTGGAACCTTATTAATTAAAAAATCATGCAAATTTATTTTTCTTCTTGTGGTATATACTTACATAGTTTCCTCCATTTTGCCTCTTGGTCCTCAAGTCTACAATGTCTGCTATCTGGCCTTTTGTAGAAAAGCTTGTCAGTCTTTACTATAAACAGAGGATTGAGAGCTTCTCAGATCATTTATCAGAAGAACCATAGTTTTCTGGTTAAGGGTAGGAGCCTGGGAAAGCTGAGAAGACTGAGTTAATATTTGCTATCTTCAATCTGCCAACAGAAGATGGACTTTCTCAACAAAAAATAAATAGACACATAAAATACTCCAGAACCTTGGTTTCTCTTGGTGCAACTTTAAGTGTCAGAAATCCCAAGAGTTTCAGAGGACTTGAAAGAAAGGAAAGACATATATAGAAAAATGGAGGAGGGGAAGGTTCTCAATAGCAAGAGTACAATTGAGTCTCCTTTTCTATGAACGCTCTTCCCTCTTTGACTAGTTCTCTCCAACCCAAATGAAATGAAAAGAACAATTAGATGAGGCAAGGAGTGGTGTTTTCAGACCCAGGAGTGGACATAGGGTATCCTCTATAAAGGGTAAGAGAAGAGAAAGTTCAAGGGTTATTGAGAACCAGACCCAAGAGGCCCATAACTGAACTGCTACAAGAAGCACGAGCCCCCATTGCTCCCCCAAGCCAGTGCTTCTGAACAGACTTGTCTGTGTCATTCTTCTACCCACACAGCCCTCCAGGCACTGGTTCACTTCCCACTGATACTTCAAGGATTCAATTAAGGTCCCACCTCCAGAGAGGACGCTAGACCATCCAAACCAGGGATCAGTCACCCCCACTGAGAACAGTCCTGTCCATAGACCCATGTTGCAGAATTCCCAAGTAAATATGACCTTGGTAGCCAACTATCTCACCATTCCTCATGCCACCTGCAGTGTAGGGATCCAGGGGCAAACACGTGCAAATATCCTGAGATAACTGTCTATGTAATGGGAGTCTGGGCAGCACTCCCTTCATCTCTAGTCCCACTACTGGGAGGTGTTTATAGAAAAGGAAGCAGAGTGGCATCCGGGTACCTTCAACAATCCATTTAGGTGGTAAAAGGAAGGGCCCCTTATCTTCAGGGACTCTGAACCACCTGCCTGAGGGAAAATGTAGTTGGGGCCAATTGTGTCCCTAGGCTTTATCTTATGACATGCTAGGCTTTTCCTAATCCTAGAGGGGAAGCCTGTCCCTTTGCAGCACAAATGGGTGATTCGCATTGATATTTGCCTACCTGTTGCCTCTGTAATTCCCTGAGACTGTGGCAAAGAGGAGTTAATGTGCTGTCTTAGAATCTGTCCCCTGAGAAATCTGAATATTAAGACTCTTCCAGAGTCCCCTGGAGAAGACAAAGAAGACCTCTGCCCACAAAATGAAACATGGGAGAGAAGAACAAGCTCAGAAAGGCACAGGAAGAACTAAACTTTGGGGAAGACAACCAACATCCCAAGAACAGTGGAAAGAACCTTCTGGATCATCTCTCTGGACTTCTTTATTTGTGTATTATATTCAAGGACCTGTCATCTTTTTTTTTCTTGTCTGAAAAACAAAGGTAAATGAAACAAAGTGTTTAGCAAGAGAGAGTGAAGCCTGTCTTAGCTGATGATCAGAATGCTTTTAAAAAAAAATCAGTGCTGGGAGTCGGGCGATAGCACAGCAGGTTAAGCACATGTGGTGCAAAGCGCAAGGACCGGCGTAAGGATCCCGGTTCGAGCCCCCAGCTCCCCACCTGCAGGGGAGTCGCTTCACAGGTGGTGAAGCAGGTCTGCAGGTGTCTATCTTTCTCTCCCCCTCTCTGTCTTCCCCTCCTCTCTCCATTTCTCTCTGTCCTATCCAACAACAACGACATCAATAACAACAACAGCTATAGCAAGAATGAAAAACAAGGGCAACAGAAGGGAATAAATAAATAAATAAATATTTTTTTTTTAATTTTTTATTTAAGAAAGGATTAGTGAACAAAAGCATAAGGTAGGAGGGGTACAACTCCACACAATTCCCACCACCCAATCCCCATAACCCACCCTCTCCCATGATAGCCTTCCCATTCTCTAGCCCTCTGGGAGCATGGACCCAGGGTCGTTGAGGGTTGCAGAAGGTAGAGGGTCTGGCTTCTGTAATGGCTTCCCCGCTGAACATGGGCGTTGACTGGTCGGTCCATACTCCCAGTCTGCCTCTCTCTTTCCCTAGTAAGGTGTGTCTCTGGGGAAGCTAAGCTCCAGGACATATTGGTGGGGTCTTCAATCCAGGGAAGCCTAGCCAGCATCCTGGTGGCATCTGGAACCTGGTGATTGAAAAGAGAGTTAACATACAAAGCCAAACAATTTATTGAGCAATCATGGATCCCAAGTTTGGAATAGTGGAGAGGAAGTGTTAGGGAGGTACTCACTGCAAACTCTAGTGTAATCCTGCTTTCAGGTATATATTTTGCAGTAGTTTATGGATACGTGTGCACATACGCTCTCTCTGACAGAAACTGGTGTATGTCTAGGTTATGGGACTTTGTTAGAAAGTGAACTACCTGAGATGAAATTAGAGTGTACTATAAAAGGAAAGGTCTCACCCGAGTAATGAAGCTGAAGGGTTGTCATTCCACACGTGAAGTCTCTGGATACACTCTGAGGTGAAGCATGTTGAGATGGCAATCGTTGCTTTGGTTAGGTTGTGATCGGCGGATGCAATATTATTTGGTATGGATTGGGAGATGCATACGGGAAAGTGAGCCCTATCCAAGGGCTCTATAGTGAAGATGTGAGGTTCCTGCTGTCTTAGGGTTCAAAAAGACAATCAATAGTTAATATTATCATCACATTATTTGTTAATTGGGTTAACTTTGAAAAGTCCCTTTGTTATGGTTTGCTGTACAGTACCCAGTATCTTGTATATAGCTGTGCTATTGGAAGCTTCTAATCTACTTGGTCTAGGCTTTTGAGAGAGTCCGCATATCAAATACGTAGCCTATCTATTAAAAAGATTCAGTTTGTCTTTTGAGAACCTTTGAGACATACAACAACGACATCAATAACAACAACAGCTATAGCAAGAATGAAAAACAAGGGCAACAGAAGGGAATAAATAAATAAATAAATAAATAAATAAATATTTTTTAAAAAATCAGTGTTAAGGGTGCAAAAGAATGAACTTGAACCACTATATTTCACCAGACACAAAAGTAAATTCCAAGTGGATCAAGGACTTGGACGTTAGACCAGAAACTATTGGATACTTAGAGGAAAATATTGGCAGAACTCTTTCGATCTAAATTTTAAAGACATCTTCAGTGAAACAAATCCAATTACAAAGAAGACTAAGGCAAGAATAAACCAATGGGACAACATCAAATTAAAAAGCTTCTGCACGTACACCTATGTTCATAGCGGCACAATTCATAATAGCTAAAACCTGGAAGCAGCCCAGGTGCCCAATAACAGATGAGTGGCTGAGAAAACTGTGGTATATATACACAATGGAATACTATGCAGCTATTAAGAACAATGAACACACCTTCTCTGACCCATCTTGGATGGAGCTAGAAGGAATTATGTTAAGTGAGCTAAGTCAGAAAGATAAAGATGAGTATGGGATGATCCCACTCATCAATAGAAGTTGAGAAAGAAGAACTAAAGTTGAGAAAGAAGAAGAAAGAGAAACTAAAAAGCAGGATTTGACTAAATCTGGAGTAGGGCACCAAAGTAAAAACCCTGTGGTGAGGGGGAGGGTGGACATTCTGCTTCCCAGGGTGGCAGGGGGAGGGGCAGAGGGGTGGGTGGGATGGGACACAGTCTTTTGGTTGTGGGAATATTGTTTATGTGCACTCCTATTGAATTGTACTCATATAAATCATTATTTAATTAATATGAGAGGGGAAAAATTGATTGTATGTCTCGAACTTTTTAAAACACAGACTGAATCTTTTTAATACATAGGCTGAGTCTTTGATATGTTGACTCTCTCAAAAGCCTAGACCAGGGAGAACAGAAGCAACCGGTGGCACAGCTATATACAAGATGCTGGGTATTATACAGCAAATCTTAACAAAGGGACTTTTCAAAGTTAACCCAATTACCAAATAGTGTGATGATAACAATAACTATCCATTGTCTTCTTGAACCCTAAGACAGCAGGAACCTCACATTTCCACTATAGAGCCTATATTTCCCCCAGTCCTGGGCCCTTAGGGTGGGACGCACTTTCCTGCATGCTTGTCTCAATTCATATCAAATAATATTGCATCCGCTGATCACAACCTAATCAATGCAACGAGTGCCACCCCAGCATTCTTCACTTCAGACTGCGTCCAGAGACTTCAGGTGTGGAATGACAACCCTTCAGCTTCATTACTCGGGTGAGACCTTTCCTTTCATAGTATTCTCTAATTCCACTCCAGGTGGTTCACTTCCTAACAAAGTCACAAAACCTAGATATAGACCAGGTCCCCTGAGGTAGCGCATGTGTTCACACGTATTCATAAACTAGGGCAAAATACATACCTGAAAGCAGAAGTACACAATAGTCTGCAGTGAGTACCCCCCAACACTTCATCTGCACTATTCCAGCCTTCAGGTCCATAATTGTTCAACAATTTGTTTGGCTTTGTATGTTAACTCTCTTTTCAGACACCAGGTTCCAGTTGCCAACATGATGCCGACCAGACTTCTCTGGACAGACAACCCCACCAATGTGTCCTGGAGCTCTGCTTCCCCAGAGCCCCACCCTACTAGGGAAAGAGAGAGGCAGGCTAGGAGTATGGATCAACCAGTCAATGCCCATGTTCGGCGAGGAAGCAATTACAGAAGCCAGACCTTCCACCTTCTGCATCCCACAATGACCTCGGGTCTATACTCCCAGAGGGATAGAGAATGGGAGGGGATGGGATATAGAGATCTGGTGGTGGGAATTATGTGGAGTTGTACCCCTCCTATCCTACGGTTTTGTTAATGTCTCCTTTTTTAAATAAATAAAATTTTGTTTAAAGCTTCTGCACTCAAGTCCCTGGCTCCCCACCTGCAGGAGAATCACTTCACAAATGGTGAAGCAGGTCTGCAGGTGTCTTTCTGTCCCCCTCTCTGTCTTCCCCTCCTCTCTCTGTTTCTCTCTGTTCTATCCAACAACTACATCAGTAATAACAACAATAACTACAACAACAAAACAAAGGCAACAAAAGGGAATAAATAAATAAAGCTTCTGCACAGCAAAATAAACCACCTCCCAAAGACACCCCTCACAGAATGGAAGAAGATCTTTACATGCCATACATCAGACAAGAGTTTAATAACTAAAATATATAAAGAGCTTGCCAAACTCAACAAGAAAACAAATGACCCCATCCAAAAATGGGGAGAGGACAGGGACAGAATATTCACCATGGAAGAGATCTGAAAGATCAACAAATATATGAAAAAATGCTCCAAGTCATTGATTGTCAGAGAAATGCAAATAAAGACAACAATGAGATATCACTTCACTCCTGTTAGAATGTCATACATCAGAAAAGGCAGCAGCAACAAATGCTGGAGAGGTCGTGGGGTCAAAGGAACCCTCCTGCATTGCTGGTGGAAATGTCAGTTGGTCCAACCCCTGTAGAGAACAGTCTGAAGAACTCTCACAAGGCTAGAAATGTACCTATCCTATGATCCTGCAATTCCTCTCCTGGGGATATATCCTAAGGGACCCAACACACTCATCCAAAAAGATCTGTGTACAAGATCTTGGCAGCACAATTTTTAATAGCCAAAACCTCAGGTATCCAACAACAGATGAGTGGCTAAGCAAGTTGTGGTATATATGTATGTGGTATATATATATATATATATATATATATATATATATATACACACACACACACACACACACACACACACACACACACACACACACACACAATGGAATACTACTTGGGTATTAAAATGGTGATTTCACCATTTTCAACCCACCTTGGATGGATCGTGAAGAAATTATGTTATTGAAACAAGTCAGAAACAGAAGGATAATATGGGATGATCTTACTCTCAGGCAGAAGTTGAAAAACAAGATCAGGAGGGAAAACACTAAGCAAAATTTGGAATGGAGTTAGTATATTGCACTAAAGTAAAAGACTATGGGGTGGGTTGGGGGGAAGGGTTCAGGTCCTGATGGAAGAAGAGCTAGTGGGGGTTGTATTATTATGTGGAAAACTGGGAAATGTTATACATGTACAAACTACTGTATTTACTGGCAACTGTAAAACATTAATCCCCCAATTTAAAAAAAGAAGGAAAAAGAATGTTCAAAAACAAATAATTAATATTTTTTAAAATAACTGTAAAAAAAAAGTCAGTGTTAAGGAAGGTGTTTAGTGAAAAAAAATACATACCACAGGGTCGGGCGGTAGCGCAGCGGGTTAAGCACAGGTGGTGCAAAGCGCAAGAACCAGCATAAGGATACCAAGGGTTCATAAGTGTTCAAGCCCCCGGCTCCCCACCTGGAGGGGAGTTGCTTCACAGGCGGTGATGCAGGTCTGCAGGTGTCTATCTTTCTCTCCCCTTCTCTGTCTTCCCCTCCTCTCTCCATTTCTCCCTGTCCTATCCAACAACAAACGACATCAACAACTACAATAATAGCCACAACAAGGCTACAACAAGGGCAACAAAATGGGGAGGGGGGAGGCCTCCAGAAGCAGTGGATTCATGGTGCAGGCACCAAGCCCCAGCAATAACCCTGGAGGCAAAAAAAAAAAAAAAAAAAACTACCAACTCTATGACAGCAAAATTTCACTGACAATTTCAAGGTGACTGTTTTCTCCTCACACAATCTAGCCTAGTTTCATAAAGAGCAAATATGTTTCAGAAACACCACAATCCCTTCCAATATAGATATTAAAAAAATAAATAAATATTCACTCAAATGTTTGCAGGTAGGAGGAATAAAGATATGAATCTTCCATTTCTGTTTTTCCCAGTCTGGAATTGTGTTTCTTTTAGGATTAGTGGTAAGATCAAATTTTCAGTAACAGTCAACAGTGCTACCTAGAGATCAAATGACAGGGGCTATTTCATAGTGATTGGCCCTCGCGTCCTCAAAAAAATAAATAAATAAATAAAATCCAGGACTTGAGCTTAAGTCCATGGTCCTATTCCCATCCAACACTTCAATAAACTGCCACATGGCCATGGCTCTCTAAATGCTTTTATTTGGATTTTCTTCCAGAAAGAAACATGTTTCTCATGCAGCCATATTAATAAATGCGATTGGGCTCCATTACTTGGCTTTGAAGTAATGAAAAATTAATTACCATACTTTACAAGTAATAGTTCCCACTCACAGCACGCTCTTAGAAGTAAATATATCATAAATAGTGACTATTCTACCAATGGCTCATGAATGGGGCAGCCTGTTGTCCATAAATCCTTTTTCAACAGATATATTATTTCTTTGGAAGAACAAACAGATTTGTTTTAGATCAGAGAGTCAACTGACAGATGGCCTTTGTAAATACACACCATTTGTATAAATAAATTATAGTCTTACTATGGTACCCTGCTTTTGTAGATTTGGAAATCAATGTCCCTGTCCTCTAGGAAAGGCTCTAAACTACTACAGAGCAATGTTCTTCCAGTATGAAGCCACCTGGCACTGATCCCCCAACACAGTGATGCTCAGGTCCAAACTTTCCAGGTGCACACACCACTTCCCATCACAACTGTCATGAAAAAGCACTGCCATGGGGTAACAGGATGGTCTCCCAGAGAACTCAGGCACAGAACACAGCAGGATAGCCACTGACACACTGCCCTTGGGTCCTGTTTCCATTAAATTCAATGACACCACATCACTTATTTTCCTAACCATGACTTTACGTAATTGAGACTGACAATGTATTTCCCTTAAAAACTTGAAACATTTCATTTTCTTTTTTAATGCAGTTCATCAGTTAAATGCTAGACATATCATCGATTTCTCTACAATACAAATCAAGTTTTATTCAGAGACTATTACAACCTCAGGCACTCTCCATTTTATAACGTAATATGATTTGTAATTTTTCAAATATTTATTGATATATGTGTGTTTGAATACATAGATGTACATCTATACATACATGCCCACTCACATAAATCCCTTTGCCCAGAACAAAAGGGTCAAGATTTATATCAAAAAGGATAGACTGATGGTTACTAGAAAAGAAGGGCAAGAGAGATGGATAAAGACATGTAAAGGGTGTCAACTGTACGGCAGTGAACAGAAAGTAAACTTTCAGCGCTAAGACTAGTAGAATATTTCTTTAATTAGGAAATGAAAATGGCCACTTTAGCTAGAGATACTGAGACTGGGCTTTGTTGATCAACAAATGGGTTGCCTATATGTTCTTCCATAAATTAGTAAGGCCCTAAGATGACCATTTATGATAAGGTAATAGTTATATGACATCAATGAGGTTCACTATTCAAAATAAACAAGAAAATGTCACATATTCCTAGGCAGTAACAAAACTGAAGTCAGATTGCTTTGGTTTTTCCAGGCTATTACTAAGTACATTTAGAAGCCATATTCACTTCTTAGAATAGTAGGGTACTGGTTAACTTTGTGCTTTGCCTACATTCATAACCTCAGACCCTCAAGATGATATTTAAGTTATGCCAGTTGGTACCTGGATGGAATTACTACAGCCTCTAGAACTGACTAACTTACATTCAAAGAAGAGATCAAGCCAATTAATTCCACCTGTTTTGACACACGCCCAGAGAATCTCAGGCTACTTCAAAGAAGATGAGAAATTCTCAAATGAAATTCATCTGACTATATAAATCTTATACACATGGAAAATATGAATATATATCTATATGGCATAGTCTTTCTGGGAGAGATGAAGATCAGAAAATTAATGGGGTTACTATACGCCAAGTTCTCAGAGGGATGAAATGATCACAAATTACAACAGGTAACAGGAGTCATAAACTAGATTAGAACTAATCATAGAAAACAAGAATCCACTCAATTCCCAAAACAACATAAATTTAGATCACAAGAAAGTAAAAAATGTTTGGGGTGAGGAGAGAGAGTAAAATCAATGAAGCTGTTTTTAAAACAGATGATTTTGTGAATGAATTACTCTCAGAATATTAATCTGATTCTATGGCTGACTCTTCAGTTCTACATCATATATGCCCAGCATCAAGGAAAGAAGCACTTCATTCTGTGTCTTAATAAAAATGTTTACTAGATATCATTGTCACTAATGGATTCAACTCGCAATCAATACGTTTATTCGTAATATCATGCACACACAGGTCAAGTGCTAAGTAAATATTATCAGAGCACTGGTAATCAACCAAACCTTCTGTAATTAGACTTTTTTGCCCAAGGTACTTTCAATCATGGGCAAAATTGAACAAATGTTCTTTTTTCAAAGCAAATGTATATCCCTACAAACAGATGAAGGCAGTTTAGAGAATGGACCTGCCATTTCCTAGCTGTGTCACAGTGGGCCAGCTTCTCCTCTCCTCAGCACCTTACTTTCTCCATCTGTAAAATGGAGAAAACAGTACTCATAGACTTACTAGGATTAAATGAGTCTGTGAGGTTTAGCCCACAGTGTACATTGTAAGCGCATAACTCAAGTGTACGCTTTTATCACCGTTTATTATCCATTGTATTTTCTAGAGGCTCCTTGAGCTGGAGATCACTGCAGAACTTGAGACATGTATTTAGCTACACAACAGTATCTATGTTAAAAGTGCAATATCAAATATTCATTATTTAACTCCCTAAGCATATTGTTTTTACATATTTGTCCCTTATGCATCCTGAGATGTTTGTAATTGGTAGGAATAGCATTAGCCCATATATCTGGAAATCTGTTGGAGCTGAAGTCACTTCACCTCAAATACCAGATTTCTGACAATAAGATAAAAGGCTCACAAAGTGAATGTTATGATCCCTTTTAAGAACCAGAGTATTTATTAAGAAGCTAATATTCCCCCCTAATTCTGAGTCATAGCTGCATCATCTATTTAAAGAACCCAACCAGTATGAAATGGGAGAATCCTCTACCTATTAACTGTCCTAGATCCAGCCTTTATCACATTACTACACGACAAAACATCAGGAAAAGAGAGCTGCAATAATTCCATAGAGCATGACCACACGTACCATTTTTATTGGGAAGTTACAGGGAGAATGTGAATCTAATATATATTGATGAATTATTCAACCATAATTCAGTCAGCCTGGCTGAGTGGGTCATGCAATAGAAATATTTTTCAAGCTCCTGAACCTCTTGAATTTTGACCTAGAGCTTATTTCTTATCAAGATTGGCACTAGAAATCTATATAAGCAGAGAGGTAGGTGCTTCCTCTAGGAAGGGAAAGTCGAAACCATGAGCCCCAGGGGGATCATTTGAAGTCCTTTATACCCATCGTGGGACATCAGGACTTTGCCTTGTCCAGATTTCTGGCCAGAGGAGTATCTTCAAAGACAAAGAACAGTGAGCTTTATTCATACCTTTATGATACGTGCATGATCTTTTGGCAAAATGATTTCTCAGCAAAACACATTTTTAAAATGCACATGATCTAGAAGCACTGTTCCATCAACTCCTTATTAGTGAAAATCCAAAAGAGAGTGGACATCTGGGTTCTTTGTACTCAGACAACAGGAGGTTCTCAGTCCACGCAAGGACCTTCGTTGCCTAAATATTTACAAGTTTATAGTGGCAACCACTTACAGTAAACGGGAAGGGCTTTTAAAAGCACCCAATTGGCCAATGTACCCCAAATGGTATCTTCCTGTGAATTTCTCAGTTTTTAAGAATTTTTTTGTAAAAAAAAAAAAAAAAATCCTGACAGTCCTTTGATTCATCAGGAAGTGGAAACATGGATGACCCACCACACATTAGTATTCCCTAACTAAAATCCAACAAAATAATCAAATTCCTTTGACTCAATCCCCAGCCCATGGAGCCCTGGCAAACACCTTCTGTTACAAAAGACGGCACTGGCTTCCAGGAGGAATCAAGCACCTAACAATCCCATTTCACATCTGGCAGTGTCTACCACCCACACCCCCCCACACACACACCCGTTCATGGAAATGTATTTTCTAGAAGCTACTAAAAATCGGTGCTTAAGATCATAGCTTCCTGCTAATCATAATCCTCGATGTGATCGTACGTATTAACAGTGTAATGGAACCGAATTAAAAATCATGTGCATGCACACAGTCTCCCCCACAAAATGCACATCTGCTACTCCAGTTTCTTAAACGGTCTTAATTTATAAAAAGCCAAAAGACGTGAATTTAAATGCTCAGTTCTTAGGACTGTGGCCACCCCGTTCCATCTCCTCACAGGTGGACACACTGATAAACGGATTTGATATTCATGGGACAAGGCCATCGAAGGTGGCTTTATTAGTAGTATTATTCGGTTTTACCTCCCCCCTCCCCAATTGCCCGATGAACGCCCACGCCGCCTTCCACCAAAGGAGGATCTTGCTAACAAGAGAATGTGGGTGAGCCCATAGCGCCTCTGTCCCCAGCGCTGGGCACAGCCTCGTCTTGGCCAGGGGCCCTCGGCGCAGCCTGCGGGTCCTCCAGCGCCGCGGAGGCCGTGCGGTTTCATCATTAATGCTCCTCAAGGACAATAGCTCATCTGGCCCACGGAAAGCCCTGGACCCGTCGCGGAGCCTGGGCTGGCAGGGGATGAGGCTGAGCGACTCCTCCTAGAGGTGGTTATGTGGAGAAGGAGCAATCCCTTCTCCCTCCTCCTCCTCCCCCCGCTACTATCCGCGGCCCGGAGAACTGCCGCTTGCCGCCATTGACACGCACAGATAGAACCCAAAGAAAGGCGAAGAGTCCTGGCCGGCGGCGCCGCGCGGGCCCAACCTGCGCCCGGGGAGCGGCGCGCACAGGCCACGGCGCGCGGAGCAGGCGGCGCAGCACCAGGTGAGCCCGCCATGGCCTGGCATTATTGTTCGGGGGCTGCGGGGGCTGGAGACAAAACGCGCCGCCGGGGCAGTGCAGGGGCCGGACTGAACCCCCCGTCTCTCCCCGCCGCCTAGCTCCTGCAGGCGCCCCCCGAAGAACCGATCCTCCCTGTGGGGGGGGGGGCTTAAAAAAAAAGGAAAAAAGAAGAGAAAAAGCCAAAATAATAAATCAAGCTCCCAACTTGCTTCCTCGAAAAAGGGGAGCGGGGTGCTAAAGAAGCGGTCAAATTGCCGGCGGCCGGCGAGAATTGGGGGCGTCTCGGGCGACGGCGGAGGAAGGAGGAGGGATGCGGGTCCAGCGAAGGGCCCCGGGCGAGGCTGGCCCGGGAGGGGGCGGAGAGCTGCTGGGGGTGCGGAGTTTGGGGCGCCAGAAGGGAGGAGGGAGGCTGGTCGGGGCGGTGGGCTGAGCAGGGGCCTCCGGAGCCCGGTAGGGCCACTCGGGAGCCTCGGAGGGTCCCCGGGCTGGGCGCCGGCAGCACCGGGCTGACAATGAGCCGGGCGCCGCGGAGCCGGGCGGAGGGAAGGGGCCGGGCGGGCCGAGCCGGGGAAGGTCAGGCCGCGCCGCAGGGGCGGCGGGGTGAGAAGCCGGGCTGCGGCGCGGCTCCCCGGGCGGGCGCGGAGGAGGGCTCGGGGCCGGGCACTCCCCTCCGGTTCCCTTTCCGGGGCGCCGGTGCCGACGTGCGCTGCGTTGTCCCCGGGAAATGGCGGCCCTGCCGCGGCTCACTTGGACAATCCCCGGGTTTCCCGCTTTGCGCGGGAAAAAAAATTAAGAAGAAGAAACAAGAGAGGATGAAAGATTGCGGTTCGGGGAAGGGCTGAGCCGGGCACCGGGCGCGAGGTGTCACATGTGGGGTGCAGTGGGTGGGGACCAGCCGGGGCTCCCGCCCCTACACACCCCAGCACCCCAGCCCCCCAACCTTGCCGGCCTCTATCGCACCCGGGGTGTCTTTTCCCACCTTTCCTCGTGGGGGCGCTCTCCCCTCCTGCCCTCTTTGTTCCTCACAACAATGGCCTAAAGGGCCCCTTTCTCCAGAAGTTTCCAGTTGCTGATTGTTCCCGGAGGGAAATGAATGGTCTTGGGCTTCATTTAGGCACTGCCAAGGTCCAGTGGCCCCAATGAGAAGGGTGGGCAAAGGTTGAGAAGAAATGGACTGAGAGGCCGAGCCTTAGGTCCCTGGGTGCTCTGGAGGTGCAGAGGGAGCCACCGCCCCGCAGCCCTGGTGTGAGGGCAGCCCCCGTGCGTGTCCCCGCAGCGCTAGTGGTCGGTGGGATCGGCCTACCCTCTCTCCATGGAGCTCGGGGAACTCAAAACAGGGCTCAGATGTAAGCCCTCCATGTCGCTATGAGCCCATTCCCGAAGAGGCCATCAATCCACTGTGCGAAATTAATTCCTCACTTTTCTCGTTTGTGTTGAAATGCAACGGGGTCCTCCCTAACTGGGTTTGTGCAGATGCAGTTGAAACGGTTGGACGGGTGAGAAAAAGTAACATTGTTAAGAATTAAAATGCGGCTTCACTTCGGTCGTGTCTTCCCGAGGATTAGTTCCTTTGTGAAACACAAACTAAGCTACACATAATTCTTAATCCATTCATACTTACCTCTTACCCCTTTGGAAAACTCTTCTCATTTTCAAATAAATATGTATAGTTCCAAGATTTGGAACCATGCTTGCGGGTTTGTTTTTTTTTTTCTACAGCACAAGATTATCTTATAAATAAATATAGATTCTGCCTGGAGAAAAAGTTCATCTTGAACCACAAAATTCATGCCTTTAAAACCTCTTTGCTGTATCCAGAATTACTTTTAAAATGTGCCTGGTTCTTCACTCCAATTTTTCCTATCCTGTCACAGTTCTTACCTGGAGCCATTTAATGTCCTGCTTTAGACATTATTAAATGTTCCCTCTATTTCACAACTCTATAAGAGCATGTACCTCCTAGGATCCAGAATATTCCAAATATTCTGACCCTACTCCCTCCTCATTCTTCTCATCTTCTGTTTAGTTTCCAAGGATTCTGAGGGGCCTTTGGTCTTCTGCTTCGCAGTGGGTGAGACACCCTGCAAGCTATTGTCTGAGACAGCCAGGTCTGTTTTCACTGCCTCCTGCCAGCAAAGCAGAAGGCAATTCCTGTCTCGGCCAACTTTAAATGAAGGCAATCTGTAATTGGGGCGGGGGGGGGGGGGGGGGAGATAAGGAGGTTGGGAAAGATGGATGTGCAAAAATTCAACTTTCTCAGGAATATTTTTCATTGTTAAAAATTAGCCTCAGTGTTAAATACTATTTTGATAAGTGGGTTTGAAAAGAGTGTGTTGATCAATCCCCAGCACCACCATAAGCCAGAACTGAGCAGTGCTCTGGTCTCTTTCTCTCAGTATCTTTTCCTCTGTATCTACTCTTTCTCACTAAAATAAAATAAATGGAAAAAAAAATGTGTTGAAAAGATATGAACTAAAACTTCCACTTCCAAATCATTCAACAAACCTTTATTGAGCACCAATTATTAAACACCTCTGCATGGAGGTGGAGAGGGAAAATATAAGGAAGACCTAAGCTCTCTGAGAACTTGCAACCCTAAGTGTAAGAAACAAAACATATATGCAAGTAAAACAAGGTACTAAAAAAAAAACTGGAGGGCAGTTTTGCACTGTTACAATTAATAAGGTGTACCTTCTGTAGGCCTCTATTTTCATTTCTTGGTATGTCTTTTAAAGAAGCAAACACATAGGTGGTGGGAACGTTATGGAATTACACCCTGTCATCTTATCATTTTGTACATAAATATTAAACCACAAATTAAAAAAATAAAGAAGATGAAACATATAGACAGATTATGCAGTTTCTTTCTATTGCAGAGTTTTGGTAGTTCAGAAATTGAAAGCAGCCTAATAGCTACCACAAAAAATAGCTAAATAAAACATGCAGCCTCTGTCTTTTGAAAAATTTAAGCAATCATTTAAAAGAATGAAGTAAGTAGAGATTAGGGAGATAGCACAATGGTTTGTGTAACAGATTTTCATGCCTGAGACTCTGAGGTCTCAGGTTTCAGCCTCTGGCACCATATTAAGCCACAACTGAGCAGGATTCTGTTGAAAAAATAAAGGAAACATCCGTGGAGGTGTTGCAACAAAGAAAACATTCAACTCTCAAAGCATGAAGTCCCAAATTCAATCCCAGCATTCATTGCATGTCCCACAGTGTTGCTGTTTCTCCTTCTCTCTTTCCCCTCTCTCATTAATATACCTTTTTAAAAACAAAATGAGGCTTTAAAAAACCTTATTAAAAAGAATAAAGTAAGTATATGTGTGTATGTATTATATACCAAGATGAAAAGATCCCCAAAGCCTATTAGTGGAAAAACAGCAAATGGCAGAATAATGTACACTATATATGGTACCAGCAAAGTAAGTATACATAACATAGCCCATTTGGAAGAATAAAACATCACACAACCTAAGAGTTATCTCTTAGGCCCAACTAATTATTTCTATAATTTAAAAATGTACACATATATGGATAGAACGAGCCATGTCCTAGTGAGACAAGAATGGAGAAATTGTCAAAAAATACATGATTTTTCACACCTGTCTATATTTTTGTTATTAATTCTTGAAAATATATAATTTATATTAATGTATGCACTAAATATGATTAGCAATTTAAAGTAATTGATACTGTGTAGTAGAAGTCACAGATAGAATGCTGCAGTGTTTGAGGGAAAGGCAAATTCCACGTGGGAGCATGGGGCAGGGCGAGTCTTCGTGAAAGTGTAGTGAAATTTGGAGGGAGGAGTGGAAAAGGACAAAGCAAATAGAAGGAAGCCTGATGAGATGAGCTCTTGCTAGCTCCCTTTTCCTACTTGACTGTGGAAATTCCCTTGCAAGACTGAGTCCTGGCTTACCCTGCCATTGTTCAGGTTGGGGAGTGAACTCAGTTCATCATTGCTTTCATTTCTGTGACTGTCTTAAATTGTCCAATATTTAGAAGGGAGGGGTGAACCTGGAGAGGCAATGAGTTCTGCTAATTCTCCTGGAAAATGTTTTTGGTTTGGAGGTGTTTTTTTTTTTTCTTTCAGCCACCAGGGTTATCATGACAGCCCAGTGCCTGCAGGACTCCACTGTTCCCAGTGGCCATTATTTTCTCGTAAAGGCTGAGCTAAGTGTATCAAAAGGTAATTTATCACCCCCTTTCCCCAGTTATAAAAGCACCCCAAACTGCTTTTAAAACAAATATATAAGACTGGCTTCATTTATCCCATCTCTCATGTAAAGCGTATTAATTGAAAGTTGATTACGTCTGTAACACTACACTGAGTGCCCTTGACAATGAACTATGCAACGGAGTGTAGGAGAACAGCCCTTGAGCAGGGTTCCAGAGACCGGGGTTAGGGAGGTGGCTGCGTTCTGGTCTCACACTGCCGGTGTAGCCACGAACAGTCATTTAACAAGTAATATCCCACCCTGCCACACCTGTTACAGCTAAAATTAGGAGGCGGCGGGGAACTAAGCTATTAAATATGACTCTTTGTGAAACCCTGAGATTCCAGTGTTGCAAGGACTGTGAATCCCCAAACAGACTGGATTGGGGCACAGAGGATTCCACTAGAAGGGACCCCAAATTCCCATCACTTGGGTTCTCAGTAGTTAATGTAGCTGTCAGCATTTTCCCAGGGTTAAAATGTCAGTCTCATCACTTGACAGCAGCAACTAAGATTACTAAGGGAAAGGAAAGAAGTTACTGAATTTTTGGCGTAAAGTACAAGGACCGGCGGAAGGATCCTGGTTCGAGCCCCTGCTCCCACCTGCAGGGGAGTCGCTTCACAGGCGGTGAAGCAGGTCTGCAGGTGTCTACCTTTCTCTCCCCCTCTCTGTCTTCCCCTCCTCTCTCCATTTCTCTCTGTCCTATCCAACAACGACGACATCAGTAACAACAACAGTAATAACTACAACAATGGAACTGGGGCAACAAAAGGGAATAAATAAATATAAAAAATAATTTTAAAAGTTACTGAATTTTTTTACTTTATTTTATTTTTTAATTTTAAACTTCACATACCATATGACAACGTCAAGCACATTAGTGTTATTGCAGTTACTTTTGAAATAAAGGGAGGGTCGGGCGGTAGCACAGCGGGTTAAGTGCACGCGGCGCAAAGCGCAGGGACCAGCATAAGGCTCCCCACCTGCAGGGGAGTCGCTTCACAGGCGGTGAAGCAGATCTGCAGGTATCTATCTTTCTCTCAGGGGCCCCTCTCTGTCTTCGCCTCCTTTCTCCATTTCTCTCTGTCCTATCTAACAAAGACGACATCAATAACAACAACAATAATAACTACGACAACAATGAAAAACAACAAGGGCAACAAAAGGAAAAAGAAAAAGAGAGAGAGAGGCTGGGAGTGTGGATCGACCTGTCAACGCCCATGTTCAGTGGGGAAGCAATTACAGAAGCCAGACCTTCCACCTTCTGCATCCCACAATGACCTTGGGTCCATACTCCCAGAGGGTTAAAGAATAGGAAAGCTATCAGGGGAGGGGAGGGGATACAGAGTTCTGGTGGTGGGAATTGTGCGAAGTTGTACCCCTCTTATCCTATGGTTTTGTCAATGTTTCCTTTTTAAAATAAAAAAATTTTTAAATTAGAAAAAATAAACTTAAAAAAGAAAAGAAATAAAGGAACAGTGTTAACCTGTATTTCCATGAAAATAGTTTTCTAAAACTGTTTCTTCTGTGGAAATAAATCATTATAACTCACGTCAATTAAATGCTTACTTGCCTGGGAGTTTGGGCGGTAGACCAGCGTCAGGATCCCGGTTTGAGCCCCCGGCTCCCCACCTACAGGGCAGTCGCTTCACAAGCGGTGAAGCAGGTTTGCAGGTGTCTGTCTTTCTCTTCCCCTCTCTGTCTTCCCCTCCTCTCTTCATTTCTCTCTGTCCTACCCAACAAGGACGACATCAATAACAATAATAATTACAACAATAAAACAAACAGGGCAACAAAAGGGGAAATAAATAAATATAAATAAAATGTTTTTTAAAGTTTAAAAAAAAATGCTTACTTGCCTGTCGTGCATTGTTCCAGGCAGTCTATATGTGTATTAACTCACTAAATCTCACCACAGACCTCCAGGCGGGCACTATCATTGTGCCCTTGGTTACCACAAAGCTGGTTGTTGGTTGAGTGTAGGCTCCGCCCCGCAGCCTCACTCTCCACTGAGGATCCTGGCATCCATGTGGTGAGCTCAGGCACCTGCTTGATTCACAGACAGACTCTGCTCATTTTGATATTAGTATGTGTGACGTTTTAGTTTAAAACTCCTCATTTGCACCAGTATTTTACCTGTGTCAAATGAAAGATCAACTACGTCAGACTGAGTCATGTAACACTGCACTTTAAACTGTCTTGTCACAAAGTATTCGCTAAGATAAATTCGGTGGTTTCTCTGAAACTCTTATTGTTCATTTATCCATCTCACCATCCATCATCCTTTGCCCAATTTTTTGACTGGCATTGCCAATTTGGACTTGGAATGGAGTGAGTAATTCAAGTCAAAATTCTCATGCTTTGACAGAAATGTGTGTGGAAATATATGTCAGACCACCAGCTGCAGTGCAGGAATGCTGACTTTAGCTGATTCTGTGATAGCATCATATCAGAGCATTAGCTCCAGTGACTATCCAGTTGATTCCAACTGCATCACAAGATGGGGCGGGGGTCTGCATATGAAAGGCTGTCTTTCTGCTACAGTGTATCCACCTTTAGAATATTTCCTTCACAGCAGGACAAAAATACAACAAAAATGATATAAAACGAATCCTGAAAAACCCCAACTCTGCGTTTACTGACCTGACACTGCTATGTTGGTACAGGCACAGAATTATATAACTTTTATTCTGTGTTGCCATTACTGCCCAATAAAACCAATAAAATTAAATAGTGCCAGCAGACTGTGAAAAAGGCAGATTTCAATGGCTTGTACAATATACAATATAAACTGTTTGATCAGACAGTAAATCAAAGGGCTGCTCACTGAAGTGTTAAAGCTCTGAATTGATCAGGGTTCCAGAGTTTAAGGAAGTAGTTGTCCCTTCTAGTAAAGTAAGTTTGTGCCTCAGCTGTTCTTTAATAAATAATATTAGTTGTCTTGGGGTGGAGAAGAGGCAGTCTCGTGAACAAAATAAAGCAGTTTTTTTTTTAAAAAAAAAAAATAGATCCATCCTTTTTATTTTTAATTTGCTGTCAGGGTTATCCTGGGGCTCAGTGCTTACACTACAGATCCGCTGCTCCTGGTGTGGCCCTCCCTCCCTCCCCTTTTGGTCTTTATTTGATAGGACAGAGAGAAGTTGAGAGGGTAGAAAGTGAGACACCTACTGTACTTGCTTCACTGCTAGTGAAGCTTTCCCCGCAGGTGGGAAAAGGGGCTCAAACTTGGATCCTTGCATGTGATAATAATATATATATGCATCACCACCCAGCCGCTTCAGCCTTTCTTTCTCTATGGTAACATGGGTGATGTGACTTAATTCTACACTGTTCCACCTCTAAATGCCAATGACATTCCAGAAGAATTGGGGTTTTTTATTAGTCATTTACAAAATTAAAAAATAACAGGGGATACAATCCATACTGTTCCCACCCCCAGAGTTTTGTGTCTCCGTTCCCCCCATTGGGAACTGCAGTGGTTCCCCCAAGGTCACAGATATGGGTTGACTATTATTTCTATATCTATCTATCTATCTACCTACATTTTTGCCCATTTTTTTTCATGGTCTTGCCTTCTCTTTCTTTCTAAGTCACACCTACACCTATTACTACTTCTCACTGTCTTTCCTTTTTTCCTCTTCCCTCTCTGAGTCCTGATAGAATTGGGTTTTTTCATCTTCCCCTATCATTTCTCCCCCTCTGAGAGTATGGACCAAAATTGAAAGAATTATGTTTTAAGCATTTGTATAGTTTTGCAACACCTTTCAGAGGTCAGCTAGTTCAGCGGTTCTCACATGGAGCTCCACCAAGCCCAGAGTTACCCAGGGGTCCATGGAAGGGTAGAACTAAGCATTGGAGGTCCCCGGGTACCTCCCCACTTCAACAGCCTAAGTCCTCTTCCTTCTGTTCATTTTCTCTATCACAGCTCCTGAAAGGTTTCATTTCAGCATAGGAGAGGTTCTGAAAAGTCACCTGATTTTCCTAAAGCCAAAGTTGGCCAAGACAGTACTGAGGCCTCCTCTCTCCTCCCACCCCCAAAAAACACATTCACACTCGCACATACACACACCCTCTAAGCCTGTGTACATTCCATCTAGAGAATGCCATCAACTGGCCTGTGATTGCCTCACTCAGTGCAGCTGATACAATATGCAAGCACTGGGATATCGGGGACCCGCACAACCATGACCTGCTACAAGCACTGAGCTGGCACTGCAGCCAAAGCCTCCTTCCAGCCACTGGCTGAGGACCCACAGTAAGAAAAGCAGAGTAAGGAGAAGCAAGCGGAAGAGATGGAGTAAGAGGGGTTCCAAGGCAAACACCTCTGCTTAGCATGCAGCCTGTTGGGGCTTTGAAGATCCATGGCCCCATTTGTGTACTCGGCCCACCAGCATTTGTGCGGGGGGGGGGGGGGGGGGGGGGTTGGCAGCCTCCTGTGGGTCAGGCAGCATCAAGACTGTAGCACTTCTGCAGTGTAGCACTCAACACTTAGTCCCAGCACTTTCACTCCCACCTGAGATGTAAGGCTTAGCTCTCTACAAAGCGAGTCCCTCCCCCTCAGATAGAGAAGCAAGAAAGGCCATGTTAGTAACAATTAAGCTTCACTACCAGTGTGAAATGATTCACTGCTGTTTTGTTTTTCACCAGAACGCCACTCAATTTAAGGCAATAGAAGGAATTGAACCTGAGACCTCAGAGCCTCAGGTATGAGAGTCTGTTTGTATAACTATTGTGCTATCTCTCCTGCCCATGAAATGATTAGATCTTGAGGAAACAGGAAACCTTGTCCCCCTGCTCCTTTTTGTCAATTCACAAATAGCAAAAAGACAAGAAACCAGCTAGGCCCAGGGAAGGGTCCAGTTTTTATATTGTTTTCCTTGAATAAATACAGTTAGGGAGCCAAACTGGTTCATTTTGTCCTGGAATGCTTTACTAAAATCCAAAGAGCTAATCTTGCCTTTATTTATTCACGTATATTCATTTCTCATCAACTATCACCGATGACCAAACACATTCATATTGGAAAATAGGGGAACAAAAGAAAAATACAGATATGTATGTATTTATGTACTTATCTTTCACTTTTCTCTTTAAAAAAAAATGAAAGGCAAGAAAGCATTAGCTGAGGTTCAACAAAGACAAGAAAGCTAACGGTCACTTTGCTGTGGTAGAGATTGCCGGGCTAGCTTCGCGGGTGTGAGAGAGACGACCAGGGACTCATGGCTGAGCTGGGAACACAGTTCAATCTTTATTGAGAAGGAATGCAGTGTGATCTAGCTATCTCTAGTCACAATCCTGTCCTATATATATCTCCTGAGGCAGAAGTGTCAGGAAGAGGAAGTAGGTAGGATAGGGGGTGGGGAGAAGGAAAAAGCGCCAACCAGTGGGGATTAAACCAGTGCAAACAAAACAATGATTATGTAAATAGAGCACAAGCCATGCAACAGAAGGGGTCTTAGAAGCAGAATTTAGAAGCAGACCAACAAGAGATCAGAGATACTCCATGGCCGCTCCATCCCATCCATTGGGGAGTGCCTAGCACAACCACAATCTGGCCTTTGATTGTAAAAAAAAAAAAATGTTGGTGGCAGAGCTTCCCACCAGATTACATCACGACATGACTTGAAGTACATTTTAAAAAGGGAATGATTTTTAATCCAATAGTATAATTTAAATAAATTGGGTTAATGCTTGCTTCGAACATTCATGGTTGGTTAATTTGGTTAATTTGATCTGCGTGTCAGTTTGATGAAATTGCCTTTGATATAGCTCTTTATGTTATAAATTGTTAATGTGCCTTAACATATATGACGATAAAATTATTGACTATTCTCATGCGCTTAAAGGTGGCCTTGAAAGAAAATGGTTTGGAAAGTATTACTTGTACAATAATAATTGGCCCTTGGAGTTCATAAATGGAAGTGTAATAGAGCAAGTGATTTAGCTGGTATTACTGAAAATGATTTTTATAGCTTCCAAAATAATACTAATAAACTATTATTATTTTAATAGAGTACTTAGCGTAACACACTAAAATATATTAGAATTCTATTAGATGTGTGGCTAGGAGAATTTTGTCATACCTTTTAAACATATATATCTACACGTAGTTCAGGTTATTTATATTTAATTCCCTGATGTCCACCTAATTTTATTTCATCTCATTTTATTCTCCCAAAGGATAGTTTGGAACTGACAGGGTAAAGATACTCTATCACAGCGTCTATTTCACTTTTTTCTCTAAATATTTAGAATATAAAATATTCTGGAGCATAACACTAGAGATCAGGGAACTATCATGAGGAATTAAACTGAATAAATTAAATAAATTTCAATAATTTTAAAAGTGTACACAAATTCCCCAGGGAACACTGAAAAAATCTTGTTCATAAAGCTTTCAGAAAAAAGTAAAGGGTTTTTTAAAATTCATTTTAATCATCAAAAAGGTATAATAGCTCTTATTTCTGTGTTTAAAATAATGATATTCTAAAGCATTTTGATTTGCAGACCTTTGAAGAGGACGATCTCACAGGATTAGCTCAAAAGAAAATACGCTGCCTTTTAGCCCCAGACTACCAGCCAAGCCTCACCTGTATTTGCTGGCCTGTAAATATTGCTTCCAATATCAGACGCCCAACCTTCTCTCTCTTAGGAAAAAAAAAAACACTTTGAAGAAACTGCAGAGAAATAGTCATTCAAATCAGGATTGCCAGTGACAGCTAACAGACCCAGAGCTTGCTGACTGGCTGCAGTCTATCATGTTTCTCATAGATTTACATATGGTAAAAAATGTTAATAAGTATCTAAGGCATAAGAAACAGTTTCCTCCTTATCAACTCTTTATGAGTGAGAAATAATTATTTGAGTGAAAAGAAAATATTGGGTGGGGGGGGTAGATAGCATAATGGTTATGCAAAGAGACTTTCATGCCTGAAGCTCCAAAGTCCCAGGTTCAATCCTCCACACCACCACAAGCCAGAGCTGAGCATTGCTCTGGTAAAAGAAAAAAAGAAAAGGAAACCAATAATGTTTGTGTTTTCATAAAACCAGCCAGTGTATTAAGTAAAATTTTCTGTTTCTCATCAAAATAAATTCATTCAATACAGACAAATGCTCAAGACTTTACCCTTTTTCCCCCCCCTCTCTCTGGGATTACTACATAATTTAAAATGTTGTATATACTACTCCTATAGGCTGTGATCATAGAAATATGAACACCGGGGGTCAGCGGTAGCACAGCGGGTTAAGTGCAGGTGGCACAAAGTACAAGGACCTGCTTAAGGATCTCGGTTCGAGCTCCCGGCTCCCCACCTGCCTGGGGGTCGCTTCACAGGCGGTGACACAGATCTGCAGGTGTCTATCTTTCTCTCCCCCTCTATGTCTTCCCTTCCTCTTTCCATTTCTCTCTGTCCTATCCAATAACAATAATAAGAGCAAGGGCAACAAAAATGGAGGGAAAAATAGCCTCCAGGAAGTAGTGGCTTCACAGTCCCAGCAATAACCCCGGAGACAAAAAGAAAGAAAGAAAGAGAGAGAGAAAGAAAGAAAGAAAGAAAGAAAGAAAGAAAGAAAGAAAGAAAGAAAGAGGAAGGAAGGAAGGAAGGAAGGAAGAAAGAAAGAAAGAAAGAAAGAAAGAAAGAAAGAAAGAAAGGAAGGAAGGAAGAAAGAAAGAAAGAAAGAAAGGAAAAGAAATATGAACACCATGAATCTGGTTTTACTGTCAGAGTGAATGTTAGGCGATCTCTGTGAACAACACTGTGTATTCCTCAATTGTCATGAGATCAGTTAGTCCCCAGCAGTGCACCCAGTGATGAAAATGATCGAAACTTTTTGGCCTGGCATAAGTGCTCAGTTATAAAACACTTGAGCTTTTGATCTGTACCAGTGTAGGGATTTCTAGTCTGATTCCCAAATTATGTTTCTTAAGGTGTTAAATCAATATCCATATAATAAAACACATTAATTCAAATACATGTATGCGCCCCACCTTGTACCATTTTGCAGGTAAGTGTTGTGAAGCAACCTAAATGCCCGTGGACAGATGAGGAATGTGTACATTGTGGAATACTAGTCAACCGCTTAAGTAAAAAAAGACTATGAGGGCACAGGATAGATAGCATAATGGTTATGCAAAGAGACTCTCATGTCTGAAGCTCCAAGTCCCAGGTTCAATCCCCCGAACCACCACAAGCCAGAGCTCAACAGTGCACTGGGAAAAAAGAAAAGAAAAGAAACCTTCAAGTGGAGTCCTTGAAGGGCCATCTCCAGAACAGCTGGGTGAATCAACCTCTCTTCCCTACTCCTAATAGAATTTCTGCCATTTATCCCCTAGACAAACAATTTGAGGTTTCCTCTCTAAAGAGAAAATTGAACAGTGCCAGCAAATTAGCTCACCTGAATATTGTTTAGCTTGTCATGTGCCTAAACCAGGTTCTAGCCAGACCCCCATCACACTGGAGGAAGCTGTGGTGCTGTAATTCCTCTGTGTGTGTGTCTCTCTCTCTAAGATTTTTGTTTGTTTGTTTGTTTGTTTTACCAGAGCACCACTTAGCTCTGGTTTATGGTGGTGTAAGGGATTGAACCTGGGACTTAGAAGCCTCAAGTATGAGTCCCTGCGTGGCACCCCCCCTCTCTTTCCCTCTCTCTCCCCACCCCCATCTATACATCTTTTAAAAAAAAAATAGCCCAGAACACTGAAACCCAGTGAAAATAAAAACAAAAAAATAAGAAAGGAAGGTAGGCTGGTTACAGGGCAGATCTAGACCTAGAATTTCTGGGATGAATCTAGCTCAACAAAATGACATTCCCTTGTTCCTGCACTTGGGGGTTCTGAGTTTCTAACTGGGCACCCTAAAATGATATCTAATCCTGAAGAAAAACAAGTATGTAGCAGAATTCCCCAAAGTTTTGAAAGACAGATTTCAGACAGAATGGATTTATCACCAAGTACTGATAATCTAAAAACTTGAAGTAGGAGGTGATCAATCTGAAACTCTAGCCATTTAATTAGAAACGTATCAGTGCGATAGCTCACCCAGTAGGGCACATGCACAACCGTGTGTGTGCACAGCCTGGGTTCAAGCCCTGGCACCATGTGGGGGTAGCTGCAACACTGTGGTGTCTCTCTGTTTCTTTCTCTATCTGGATTTTTTTAAATTATTATTACTCCCAGAGCACTGCTCAGCTCTGACTTGTGGTGGTGCAGGGGACTGAAACTGGGACCATTTGTACTTCAGGCATGAAAGTGTTTTTGCATAACTGTTATGCTACCTCTCCTGTCCTCTATCTGAAAAAAATTTTTTAAGATATTTTATTTTATTTTATTTTAATCAGTGAGAGATACAGAGAGAAAGACACAGAAAGAGCACTGCTCAGTTCTGGTTTATGGTGTAGTTGGGGATTGAACCTCGTACCTCAGAGCCTCATGCAGGAAAGTCTTTTGAATAATCATTATGCTGTCTCCCCAGGCCCCTCTAACTGAAATTTTAAAAGAATGAAAAAGTAGGCCCAATAGTGAAAAAATCACACACATACAAAGCCTTAGTACTGGGGTAAAAAAAAAAAAAAAAAAGGGAGTCGGGCGGTAGCGCAGCAGGTTAAGCGCAGGTGGCGCAAAGCACAAAGATCGGCATCAGGATCCCATCTCGAGCCCTCGGCTCCCCACCTGCAGGGGAGTCGCTTCACAGGCAGTGAAGCAGGTCTGCAGGTGTCTGTCTTTCTCTCCCCCTCTCTGTCTTCCCCTCCTCTCTCCATTTCTCTCTGTCCTATCCAACATCAATAACACCAATAACTACAACAATTAAAAAAAAAAACAAGGGCAACAAAAGGGAATAAATAAATAAATAAATAAAAATACATCAGTGACTTCAAAATGCAGAAGCAAAATTATTTTGAGGCAGAAGATCATATGCTCCCCACAAAAAAGTATAAGGATCATATGCCCCCACAAATAAAAGCTTAAAAGGCATTCAAAGAAACAAATACATCTTTGTTTGTATAAAAAGACAATTTATCTTCTGTTCTCTCTGGAGAATAATTTCATGAGGAGGACACCAAGAAAGGTAGGGAGAAAAACCAAAGGAAAGGAAGCCCTGGGCTCAGGTGGGGAAACCTGTAAGAAGAGCAGGGTGACCACTGTGTTAAGCAGGACCCTGTCCGCACTGGAGGCCATGTCTAGGGTTTCAGGAACACTGGGTAGGAAGGTGTCCCCTGCAGGCAGCAGTGTGATGGAGAAGCTGGGGGATTCTAAGGCGATTTTTTTTCTTTTTGATTTATTATTATTGGATAAGACAGAGAGAAATTGAGAGAGGAGGGGGAGGTAGAAAGAGAAACACCTGCAGACCTGCTTAACCATTTGTGAAGTTTCTCCTGCAGGTGGTTAGCCAGGAGCTCGAACTGGGATCCTAACACTTTGTACAGTGTGTACTTGACCAGGCACACCAACCAGCCCCAGCCCCCTCCCCCTGCCCTCTCAATTTCTCTCAGTCCTATTCAGTAATATGGGGGGTGGTCACCAGGATTCATAGTGCCCCCACCGAGCCCCAGCAATAAGCCTGGAGGCAAGAAAAAAGAAAAGAAAGAGTACAAGGGATGTTCACTATTCCTGGATTCTTTGTGAATTCAGCCACTCACTAAATTTAATCTCAAAGTCAGTGCTCCTGGCACTTTGATCACTCAAAGATATGAACAGCAAGTAAAAAAATAACAATGAAAAAAAAAAGAGAGAGAGAGATGTTCCCAGCTGAAGTCAAACAAAACAGTTTTGTTTTATCCCTCACATTGTAAATAAATCCAGTTTTGTTTGTGTGTGTGTGTGTGTGTGTGTGTGTGTGTGTGTGTGTGTGGTCTCTTCAGTGCCATTCTTTTTTTTTTTTTTTTTTTTCTGATTTCTTGTGCTTTTTTGCTGTATATTTCTCTGTTTAAAACAGCTCTCAAGCACCGTCCTAGAATGCTGTTTAGTATTCCTAGCCCAAGAAGGCTACAGTGTGGACTTTATGGAGAAAACACGTGTACTAAATCATAGTTTTCAAGCAAGAGTTATAGTACTGTTGGCTGAGTTCAATGTTAATGAATCAATAATAGATATTAAGGAAAGTGTCTTTAAGCAGAAATGCACATAAAACAAGGGTATGTATTGATCTGTTGGTGAAAATGCTGTGACCAGAAGCTCATAGCCACCTAAGCCTGTTCTCCTTGGAGCAGTAGTTCAGCATTCACTAAGTTAGAAGTCTTGAATACTTATAAAACAGAATTACTGGAGCCAGGTGGAGGCACACGTGGTTGAATGCACACATTACAGTGCACGAGGATCTGGGTTCAAGCCCTTGATCCCCACCTGCGGGGGAAAACTTCACAAGCAGTGGTGCAGTGGTGCAGGTATCTTTCTATCCCTCTACGTCTCTCCCTTCCATCTCAATTTCTCTCTGCCTTTATCCAGAATGAATAAATAAATAAAAATTAAAAAAATCTTGTCACCAGAAGCATTCCAGAAATTCTAGATCTAGATCTGCCCTTTAACCAATCTATCTTCCTTTCTTATTTTTTTGTTTTTATTTTCACTGGGTTTCAGTGTTCTGAGGTGATTTTTTTTTTAAGATGTATAGATGGGAGTGGGGAGAGAGAGAGAAAGAAAAAGAGAGGAGGTTATGCAGGGACTCATACCTGAGGCTTCAATCCCCCACACCACCATAAATCAGAACTAAACAGTGCTCTGGTGAAACAAACAAACAAACAAAAATCTTAAAGAGAGAGAGAGACAGAGAGAGAGAGAGGAATTACAACACCACAGCTTCCTCCAGTGTGATGGGGGCCTGGCTAGAACCTAGGTTAGGCACATGACAAGCTAAACAATATTCAGGTGAGCTAATTTGCTGGCACTGTTCAATTTTCTCTTTAGAGAGGAAACCTCAAATTGTTTGTCTAGGGGATAAATGGCAGAAATTCTACTAGGAGTAGGGAAGAGAGGTTGATTCACCCAGCTGTTCTGGAGATGGCCCTTCAAGGACTCCACTTGAAGATATCAGTTTTGTTTTTTGGAGTTTTTTTCCAGTGCACTACTGAGCTCTGGCTAGTGATGGTGAAGGGATTGAACCTGGGACTTGGAGCACTGAGTGTCATTTATTGTAACCAAACCAGTATTAGGTCTATGGGATCTGGCTTCAAGTTGGGGAGAAAATACACCTAGGATTTTAGTGGTGTCTAAATTAACTTCAAATTTGATTGCATTGACTTGTTTGACGATTCTAATAAAGCTTGTGCTGGGGACAGTAATTGCCCTTTACTTGATATATATTTATTTGTTGCTAATATGTCTTGGCCAAATGTATACAATGTTTCTTCTAAAAATTACCAAGGGGTGACAGTAATGCTGATGCTGTCTGAAGAGATTAGGAGATACATCTTCTTTTCTGTAGTTAGTTGAGTAGATAAAGTAAGGGTTGTGCAGTATGGGGTTGGAGAGGAGAGGAGGGTGTCTAGGCCTAAGTAGTAATATTTGATTGGAAATTTTATGGTGCCTTCTTTAGGCCATTGTACTAGATGCCGAGCTTATTAGGTCTAAGTCTAATCACAAATGACTGTTAGGCACTTTTACCTGGAGATATATAGTTGCCCCTAACTTATGGATATATGTCTACTTGTACCCAGTCCCCTAGGCCTTAGTCTATATCTAGGGTCTGTAACTTTGTTAGAGAGTGCACCATGTGAAACGGGAACCGGGCAGTCCCATGTGTTAGGGAAGGTCTCACCAGATTATTGGAGCTGGAAAGTTGACATCTTGGGCTTGGCATCTCTGGTTATAATCCAAAGTGAAAAGGCAGTGGCCTGGTGGCTCTGGTGGTGTTGATGTGCGTATCTTTTTGGTAATGCACACTTTCACAGGCCTTGGAATCAGATAGGGCATGGCCACTCTCATTTTCTATTCCATACTGATTTTAAATCTGCACTTGAATCACACAACCCAAAAATCAGCTCTGCAGACAAAGAGTGTGATGAAAAGGAAGTTAGTGCAATCTAAACACTAGTGAGTCGGAATCACCGTGAGCTGGTGGTTGTGCCTTCAAACAGAGGTCTGTAATCACTGCTTCTCTTGAAAGTGTATAGTCACTGATACGTCCTCAGAGAACCTTGGCATCAGTTTGGGCAGCGTGACTCTGGTCTGCCATAAAATCATTTCTTGGAAAGTCTTGAGTTGTTCAAAAAATCATGATGTATCTTTCTATGCAAAAATGTGTCATGATTTTCCCAACAGTCCAATATTTGCAGATAAGAGCCATGTATGTTCCACAGCATCCAACAAACATAGCCATGTATGCTCCATAGCATTGAACAAATGACTCCTTGTTCAGTAGTAAATGTCCCATAAATACTGTCTTCCTTTGAATCTATGATGTCATAGATTGCAGGACAAATACTGATTCCTGGAGTTAGTATTTTTAGAAATGCATCGTAAAAATCGATGAAATGCAGTAGTTATTTGAATAGACAAGGGTGAGTTTATTGCCCATGTCTGAGTTAGTGCTGCAATTTCATATTTACCCAGTTAAAGCTAACTCATTGGTGTCCTTATGGACTTAAAACCTAGTGACAGACATAAATCCTAAAACACTGAAGTTGAATTATACACTCTTCCCCAGAAAGTTCAAGCCATTGACAGTCTTGCAACTTCTGTGTTCCTATGACTCCCTAGGAAGGGAGTGAGTAGACAGCAAGGCATTCTCCCCTCTTATTCCTTGAGTTCTGAATTCTGTTTTTCCTGTCCCCCATTATTAATATTCTTTTTTATTATTTTTTTCACTATTAACATTCTTAAACTGCACCCATTCACTTTGATTTTTACCTTGATCTTTAAGGGATGAAATAGCAGGTATGGTATAAATCTACATTCTATCGGCTTTGGTTCCCAGGTCCTCTTAAATATCCATCCCCAAGAGCTGCCTGGAGTGGGGGGGGGGGGCACTGAGCATGGCCTCCTGGGGACACCCAACACAGGCTGGGGGTATGGATTGACCTGACAGTCTTCCTCCTGCCAGACTGTCCTCTGTCCTCAAACATGTAGACAAGTATAACATACTATATTCCTCAAGCTTAGCTACTTAAAGCAATATGTTTTCAGGCAAATAAATGTAAACTTACTAGTTTGCTGAAGTGAAAATTGACATTGCAATAGTACTTTTGTCTTTAAATAAGTAGCCCTCCATGGAGCTCTAAGTTCATAGGAAGTAGATTAAAAGCCCCAAGGAGTTTCACTCTCTTGAAGATGGCAGGGTCAAGGGAAGGAGCAGCCTGGGAACCTTGCCTTCACCATTAAGCCACAATGGTAGAGACTGCCCCAGTCTCTGAAGGGAGGTTGGGGTATCTGCTCTGCCACTTGAAAACCACTGGTCCTGAAATTAATGCAGCCTACAATGTTCCCTGCTGTAGCCATGAACTCTGAGCTCAGACCAATAGGGAGTCAGAGGTCACACAGGCTCTTGTACTAAATATATATATATATATATGCCCTGGGCCAGGTGGATGGGGATAAACAGTTAATTTTATTCATAGATTATTTTTTCCAAGAATGGGAGCTACTCTCTGTCCTAATCCAATATTCTAGCCCTTTTCTCTACTCTGACACCATCTTCTCAGACAGTATTTTTGTCCAACTCCTTGTTAGCTACCAAACTCAAGCAATAAGCTACAATAGTTGTGGGTCTCTAGGAACACACCTAAAATGGACTTCCTGGCTTCTTTCCACCCTGAGATCCCTGTTCTCACCTGCTTTACTCCTACTTCTTGTTTCCTCTTCACTAACCATTTTGTCCCACTATATATCTTGCTGCTTTTCAGCCACTACGTTGCAGATGCTGTGAGAATTCCATCCCAACTTCCCTGGGCAGACAACCTCACCAATATGTCTTGAAACCTCACCACTCCAGAGCCCTGCCCTACAGGGAAAGATAAAAACAGGCTGGGGTATAGATTGACTGGCCCACAGCCATGTCCACTAAAGAGACAATTACAGAATCCAGAACTCACACCTTCTGCACTTCCAAAATAATTTTGATGCATAATTCCAGTGGAGGAGTAATAATAGAGGGGAGATGACCAAAGGGGCTCTGACTTCCAACTCCATCAGAACTGGAGAGAGAGAAGGAAAAAGGGAGGGACATGTGGATGTAGTACTAGATATGTGTGTGACTTGGAAAAGAAGAGAAGATGGGAACCCCCCCTTAAAAAAAGGCCATATATATGTATATATATATGAATATAGACAGATATTATAGAAATAATAGTTAACCCATATCTGCAACCTTGGGAGAACTTCTGTAGCTGACAATGGAGGGTTGGAGATCCGAACTCTGGTGGTGGGATGGTGCAGAGTTGTACCTCTGCTATCTTGTAATTTTGTAAATCAATATTAAATCAGTAATAATTTTTTAATTATTTATTTATTTTACCAGAGCACTGTTTAGCTCTGGCATATGGTGGTGCAGGGGACTGAACCTGGAACTTTGGAGCCTCAGGCACGAGAGTCTCTTTGCATAACCACTATGCTATCTACCCCTGCCCCAGTAATAAAATTTTTAAATAAATATTTTTTTAAAAAAGGAGTATCCTGGGAGAGAACGAAGCTAGGAGTTACAATTCTCACAACTGCAGGCCGGGTCTAGCACAGACTGAGGGGTGGGAGTCTTTAGACAACAGGATCTTCTGTCTGATGATGCGAAGAGGCTCAGCTCTTGCTCCCGCCTGTGGGTTTTGTTCTGATAGGAATGCCACATCAGCCTCCTCTGTGTCCCCGAGGGGGTACCTGCATGTGTTCCGAGTCTTATCAGGTATGGGGGCTTCACAGCCCTGAGGACCCAAGGGAAGGTGTCTGCTGCTGATACAAAGCTCAGTGTCTAGACAAAGAAGTGTGTCAGGTGCAAGGAATTCTCTGGCTCTGTTAAAACAAAACACACAGCAACCAGTTTCACACGCAGGCATCAAGTGGGGCTGTACTACTAGCTCTGTCCAGAAGCCAGGAGAAGAAAGGTTTATTCCAAAGTGCTGTGTTTGGGGGGGAGATGACCCTCAGGACTCTACAATATTTAACTGAGAATTCATTGCTTCTCTGTCTGATCAAAATCTGCTTTTCCTTACATGGCTATTTTATCTTCCTGGATGTTTGAGGTTCAGTCCCCTAAGCCTCTGGTGTTTCTTCTCCTGGTCCTGATTTTTCAGTTATTAAACCTGAATATCTTGGCTGGTATTGGGAGAGTCCCTCTGTGACTTTATCCTGCAAACCTGGTCATTCCCTGGCTGTTTTTGAGGGAAATTTGGAGGGGAATAGCGAGGAAGGAGACCAGCCCTGTGTTATTTCAGCTCTGTGGGTCGTTGTCTCCATGTTAGGAGAGATTATGACTATCTTGCACACACCATCTCCATAGGCCTTATCCTCCCTGTGATGGGCTTTTCAGGTGGTTTCCTTGGCAACCATAACTACTAATCAATCCTCCCCTCACCTGTTCTCACCAGTAACTGAAAACACACACACACACACACACACACACACACACACACACACCCTTGGCTTAATAGGCTCATCAATACTAACATGTCTTTATGAACCTGTATGGGCTCTTAACTCTAAAACTGATTTCTTAGAGACTAGGCTTTGTTTTTCCAGAACCCTTTGAAAGTGTATTTCACAAAAACTGGGATGCTTAAGACCAGAAGGAGCTTCAGGATCAATGAGTTACCTCCCTGTTTTACAGATAAGGCCCAAAGGAGCGATGTAGAGAACTCACACATTCCTGAGAGAGAGAGAGACTGCGCCCAGGGCTCTTCCCACCTGCCAACAAGCAGCCTCCATTTTGAACACCAGCACAGGCTGGCAAACATGGGCCGTGGAGCTCTCTATGACATTAGGGATCACTTAAAATATTTTCTGTGTCCCCTTGCCCCCTGGTACTCTGTACATTTACCAAAGCTTAAGTTCCTACAACATAAATTGATATCTATAATCCTAAAATACAGTTTTTTGCTTCTGAAAAGTGAGGACATCTGTTAATGGATTGGGGAGCGTTAGAGCCTCTGACAGCAGAAGCCCAGAACATGTGGGAGCTCTAAAACACAGCGATACTATTTTATCCCTGTGTCTGACTCCGAAAGAGGGAACATTCTGAGGCTATTTGCTCATCTTTGCTTGTACTTCACTTTGATGAATACCTCTATTTTCTGGAGGAACAGTGACACATAAAATAGCAGTGTAGTTGAGGATACATGAGCATTTTTAAATAATAGGTTCCTCAAGTATGAAATAAAAATGCTTCAAACTCAGATCATTCACCTCAAGAATAGGTGTTCAGATGGCGTTTGGTGGGCTGGGGTAGTGCTCACAATAGGCTTTCATGCCTGAGACACCAGAGGCCTTAAGCTCAATCCCTGGCACCAGAAGTCATAACTTAGCAGTGCTCTGATTTTAAAAATACATATTATATATAAGGCACGGGACCCAGAGTGCTGGTTCATGGGTAGAGAGCATATGAGTGGCTCTGTATTCAAACCCTGACATCACAGACAATTTTAAAAAGTAATAAAAAATAAAATTGGGAACCAGCAAAACAGCTGACCTGGATAGTATGGCGTGTAGACCAGATTTATCATGTGTGTAGACCAGGTTTGAGCCTGGCTCCTGCCACTCTGAAGGGAACTTCAGTGCTGTGGTGTCTTTCCCTCTCTGTCCTTATGTCTGAGCAATGAAAACCCAGTAAGAACAAAAGTGAAAAACAGTGAGATTTGTTGCCAATTCCATAGTGTTTATGTAGCCAGCACGCCTTAGCTGAACAGAGTAATCAGATGCTTAGGAAATTAAACTCTCTTCATTTTTCTGTCCAGTTAAATAAATCTGTCTCGTATCTTTGGTTTTTGGTTATACATTCATTTTGTTTTTTAGTTTGAAGCATTTTTATTTCATACCTGAGGAACCTATTATTTAATTTAAAGTGAAGAGATTAATGGCTTACAGTCAACAGTAAAATACAGTAGTTTGTACATGTGCAACATTTCTCAGTTTTCGACAGAACAGTCTAACCCTCCCCAGTCCTCCTCTATCTTATTTATTTATTTATTTATTTAGCCTCCAGGGTTATCACTGGGGCTCAATACTTGCACTAAGAATCCATTGTTCCTATGGCCTTTTTTTTTTTTTTTTTTTTGATAGGACAGAGAGAAATTGAGAGGGGAGGGGAAGATAGAGAGAGAGAGAAACACCTGCAGACCTGCTTCACTGCTTGTGAAGAGATCCCCCTGCAGGTCAGGAGATGGGGGCTCAAAATGGGATCCTTGTGCGGGTCCTTATGCTTTGTACTATGTGCACTTAACCCAGTGCACCACCTCCTGGATATATATATATATATATATATATATATATATATATATATATATATATGGCTTATGGTGGTACAGGGGAATGAACCTGGGACTTTGGAGCCTCAGGCTTGAGAGTCTCTTTGCATAACCATTATGCTATCTCCACTCACCCCCCTACCCCCCCCCCAAAATATTTCTTTATTGACTAATGAGAGAGTAGGGGAGGAAAGATAACCAAGGCATCACTCTGGCATATGCAATGCCAGGGGATAACCACCTCCTTGAAAGACAAAAACCTTATCTACTGTGCCATCTCCTTGGCCATTATATTTTTAACTAGATTCTTAGGCCTTTTCATTACCATCTTGACTGTTGGTAAGTGGGTGTAGCCAAAATTTGAGATAACTGCTTCAACAGGTAGAGAACAAATGCCAATTTTTTATATATTTTCTCATTTTCCATCCCCAAAGGAAAAGGTCCCTGAGATCACTGTTACCCTTGGGGCAGAGAGCTTTGCTGCATTAGCATGCTTCCTAGTAAACTTGTGTTTCCTTTTCTTGGGTCCTGTTTCTTCTTTAAAAGTTGTTTTTACTTATTCTGGATTATACTCCATTTTTTAAATTATATTCCCACAATCACTGCACTACAATTTTCTGTATTACTTGTAACCTTACAAAGACTTTTTCAGACATGTAACTACTTTATCTTCCCACAAAAGGTAGCTTCCTGAAAGAATGGATTATACTCAGATTTCTTGCTGTATTGTACTGAAGTCAGCTTTCTATTCTTACTGAAGGTTCTTCCCCAAATCAAGCTGGATTCCCCATTTTAAGAACCAGAAGCTTTTCATTTACTACATTTGGTTACTCTGCATTAGCATATTCAATGAAATTCTCTTTTCTGGCACCTGCTTTTCAGAGTGCTGCATCATTAGGGAATCTAGAAAAGTTTCCATCTGAAAAGTTCTCACACAGCAACTCTGAGTTTGTCTGTCAAAACTGACCACCAGACATTTTAGTGGTCTCATGCTAACTGCAAACCAGGGCAAAGAAGAAGGTTACTCACTTTCTGTAAACTTTGCTGCTGTAACAAATTACTGCCAGGGGCCAGGCAAGGGTGCACCTGGTTAAGCGGTCACATTACAGTGCTCAAGGACCTAGGTTCAAGCCTCTGGTCCCCACCTGCAAGGGGAAAGCTTCACAAGTGATGAAGCAGGCCTGCAGGTGTCTCTCTCTCTCTCTCTATCTACCTCTCCACTCTCAATTTCTGTCTCTAGCCAATAATAAAATAAAATAAAATAATCACTGTCAAATTCAGTGGTTCAAATCAATACAAACTTAAACTCTGGAGATCAGAAGCCCAAAGTCAGTTTCACTGAACTAAGTCAAAGGTGTCAGCAGAGCTGGCTGCTTCTGAAAACTCTTCCCTACTGTCATCCCATCTCAGTTCACTCTCTCTAGGAGAATCCTCACAATTGCTTTAGACCCACAGTTATAACACACACACACACACACACACACACACACACACACACAATCTCCCCATCCCAAGATCCTTAACTTAGTCACGTCTGCAAAGTCCTTTATCACACAGGGTGCACAGCTTCTGTGGATGAGGACAAGGAAGTAGCTGTCTCTTGGGGTCATCACTCAGCTATCCACAGGATCCTAACCTCTCTTTCCAGTGAGTTGCTTTGGCCTTTCCTGTCAGGTTGAGTTGTCTTCATCGAAGGGAAGATGTTTGTACATGCTCATCAGAGTCCTAAGGAGACGCTTTGGCCAGCTCCTTGCCTACACCTGCCCTTCAGGACCAACTAGGGCTTGGTTGCATCATGGTGCCCAAGGGTCACCCCAGTGTCCGCTCTTCACCCCGCCTCCTTTGCCTTTCAGCATCGTGTTACTGCCGGAAGGCCAGAGTGTCAGCAAGCTGAGAGGGAAACTGCGGCAAGATGTCGGGCCGGAGCGGGAAGAAGAAAATGTCCAAGCTGTCACGGTCAGCCAGGGCCGGCGTCATCTTCCCTGTGGGAAGACTGATGCGCTACCTCAAGAAAGGGACCTTCAAGTACCGGATCAGCGTGGGTGCCCCGGTCTACATGGCAGCGGTCATCGAGTACCTGGCAGGTAAAGTGACAGATGGGCAAGTAGCCAGCCCCAAGCTGCCCTCCCCAGGCTCCTCCCACACAGGGACACTGTTGCTGTGTCTGTCACAGGCTGCTGTGGTGGTAGCAGGGTGTCAGCTTGCCTGCTGGACTAAAATCAATTTCTGCAGGCCCTAGAGGAGAAAAAGAGGAAAGGCAGAAGGTCAACACAGGAGGGAGGAAAGCCACAATAAAATGGCTCTTTTCCACCAGCCCCCAAGGTTTACCTTGCTTTGGGCAACTGCAGTATTTAAAAACCTAGGCTCTGAGCCAGCAAAATAACTCATTTGCATAGTACACTGCTTTGCCATGTGTGCAGCTGGCTTTGAGCCCAGCCCCCGCCATACTGGAGGAAGCTCTGGTGCAGTGGTCTTTTTCACGCTCTGCCTCTATCTGAAACTCTTTACCATGTGACCTAGCTGTTCAAGGGAACCTAGCTGCCACTGCGTTGGAGAAAGCTTCAGTGCCATGGCCTCTCTGCCTCGTCCTCTCTCTGCCTCTCTGTCTCTGTCTATACAAAAATGAATGAGAATCTAGGCTCCCTGCAGAAGGGAAACTATGAGGAGGCTGGGGGTTGTGATTTGTTTTGTAGAAGGAGGTCTATCTATACTCTACATCGAATTTGCCGTTAAGTGTCTGTTTTCCTGGTATATTGAAACTAAAACTCAATGTCCGTGAATCATGTTGATTCAGCATTAAAAAGTATCTTTGCTTGGTTCCATGATGTTCTGATTTTGTTCTTCACTATGGCAGATACTAGGCACACAGAAAGAGTTTCCCATGTCAGGTGTTTATTTTTTTTAACTAAAAGATGAGACTTTTGTTTTATATACTTGAGATATATGTTGTATTTAGCTTTGTTTGTTTTCTTATATTATAAACAGAAACCAAGCTTCACCATATGGAATATATCACCATATATATATATATATATATATATATATATATATATATATATATATATCACCCAAAGAACTAGTCATATAAATGAGGGGTCAATTTAGCCATGAGTGGTGCTGGGTGGTGGTGCACCTGGTTAAGTGCACATGGACCTAGGTTCAACCACCACCCCCCCATTTCCCAGGTGCAGGGAGAAAGCTTCACAAGCAGTGAAGCAATGCTGTAGATGTCTCTGTCTCTCTTCCTCTGTCA
>NC_080162.1:21899915-22049392 GCF_950295315.1 Erinaceus europaeus
GCAGGTGGGGGAGCCGAGGGCTTGAACCGGGATCCTTACGTCGGTCCTTGCACTTTGCGCCACGTGCGCTTAACCCTCTGTGCTACCGCCCCACTCCCTTAACTTTATTTTTTTATACAAATACCTTTACTAGGAGGATTAATAGTTTACAGTAAATACAGTTGTTGGTACATGTACAAAATTTCTCTGCTTTGTAGACTTGGGGATATGGATTGACATGCCAATGTCCATGTCCAGTAAAGAAACAATTACAGAAGCCAGGACTCCCACCTTCTACACCCCATAAAGAATTTTTGGTCCATACTCCCAGAGGGGGGAGAAATGTTAGGGGAAGATGACCAGAGGGCTCTGAACTCCAATTCCATCAGGACCTAGAGAGAGAAGAGGAGAAGAGGACATTTGGAAGTAGTAATAGGTGTAGTATGACTTAAAAAGGAAGAGAAAGCAAAACCAGAGAAAAAAATAGGCAAATATGTGTAAATGTAGATAGATAGTTATAGAAATAAGAGTCAACCTGGAAACGGGCAGTAGCACAGCAGGTTAAGCACAGGTAGTGCAAAGCGCAAGGATCAGCCTAAGGATCCCAGTTCGAGCCCCTGGCTCCTCACCTGCAGGGAGTCGCTTCACAGGTGGTGAAGCAGGTCTGCAGGTGACTCTCTTTCTCTCCCTCTCTCTGTCTTCCCCTCCTCTCTCCATTTCTCTCTGTCCTATCCAACAACAATATCAATAACAACAACAATAAAACAACAAGGGCAACAAAAAGGGAATAAATAAATACATAAATATTTTTTGAAATAATAATAAAAATAAAGAGTCAACCTTCATCAGCAACCTTAGGAGAACTACTGCAGTTTCCAGTGGAGGGAATGGGACACAGAATTCTGGTGGTTGGAATGGTGCTGGACTGTACCCATCATCATACAATTTTGTAAATCAATATTAAGTCACAAATAAAATTTTAAAAAAAGATAATTTAAAAAATCAAATCTCTCAGTTTTCTGCAAAACAGTCTCACCCCTAGCCTAGCTCCTTCCTCCTCTACGATCAAGCGCCAGGACCTGACATACACGCGCACACATTTCACCCCTAGCCTAGCTCCTCCTCTACTATCAAGCGCCAGGACCTGACATACATGCTTCACCCTCCTGCCCCCAGAGTCCACTTCACCCTCCTGCCCCCAGAGTCCTTTACTTTGGTGCAATACACGAAATCCAGTCCCAAGTTCCACCATGTGTTTCCCCTTTCTGTTATTATTTCTCAATTTCTGTCTACAAGTGAGACAAACCCATATTAATGATCATCTCAATTTCATCCTTCTCTTTCCGACTTATCTCACTTAACAGGATTCCTTCAGGCTCCATGTAAGGTGAGGTGAAGAAGGTGACATCATGGTTCTTCATAACTGAGAGAACATGCATTTCTCAGGAGCTGAGCTCCACAGTGATGCCTTTGCTGCGGGCCTACAGGCCACATGTGGAAATGCAGGACTTGGAGGGGTAACTATACTTAGGAGGTAACTCAACTTAGTGGGAAAGTCCATTCAAACTCTAGACTAGAACTGCTCACCACCTTGCTTCTTCTGGCATGACCTCCTTTCCAGTGGGGAAGCAGGTTCAAGCCCAACATGTACACCTAGGTTCGTATGTCCACATTTATTTACATGACTATCAACTATTGAAGAAAGTTATACTAATGGTCCATTTACAGAAGTGATACAAAGCTCTCACATTTTACCTAAGCTACATTTACATTAAGAATATTAAATAGCGGGAGTTGGGCAGCAGCGCAGCGGGTTACGCTCACGTGGCGCAAAGCACAAGGACGGGCGTAAGGATCCCAGTTCGAGCCCCCGGCTCCCCACCTGCAGGGGAGTCTCTTCACAGGCGGCGAAGCAGGTCTGCAGGTGTCTATCTTTCTCCCTCTCTGTCTTCCCTCTTCTGTCCATTTCTCTCCATCCTATCCAACAACAATGACATCAACAACAATGACATCAATAACAACAACAATAGTAACTACAACAACGGTAACAAAAGGGAATAAATAAATATTTTTAAAAGAATATTAAATAGCAATAATCATAGTTAATGCTTTGATAGCATTTCAAACATATTGGCCACAATTCTAAACATTTATGGACCAAACCTCAAAACAACTCCAAAGAGTAGAGACTGGAGCTGGGCGGTGGTGCACCTAGTAAAGCACACACGTTACCATGTGCAGGGACTCGGGTTCAAGGCCCCAGTCCCTACCTGAAGGGACATTTCCCAAATAGTGGAGCAGTGCTACAGTTGTCTCTCCTCACCCCCATACCTCTTGATCTCTGTCTCTCACCTACTATTAAAGAAAAGGACATGGCCACTCAGAACCATGGAGCTGTTATTATGCTGGTGCTGAGCTCCAGCAATAACCCAGGTGGCACCAACAAAGAGGGGGGCAGGTGGAGGCGCACCTGGTTGAGCAGACATGTTATAATGCATAAGGACCTGAGTTCGAGGCCCTGGTCTCCACCTGCAGGGGGAAAGCTTTGTGAGTGGTGAAGCGGTGTTGCAGGTGTCTCTGTCTCCCTATCACTCCCTTCCCTCTCAATTTCTGGCAGTTCCTACCAAGTAAATAAAGATAATTTAAAAATTAAAAAATAAAACAGCAAAGAAGAAAAGGAAAGAAGAGTGAAGACCTATTAGTGGTTAGAAAACTGAGACTTAAGGAAGTTGGGCAGTAGCACAGCGGGTTAAGCGCAGGTGGCACAAAGTGCAAGGACCGGTGTAAGTGTTGTTTTCGCTGGGCTGGCTTCACGGGCGGGTAACAGACGACCAGGGTCTCATGGCTGGGTTGTACGCAGTATCTCTTTATTCATGCAGGACGCAGCGCAATCTATACCAAGCTAAGCTAAACTCAAACTAAAACGAACAATGTTGTCTTTATATATACTTCCCAAGTAGGGTGTGAACAGGATGTGACATAGAGAGGGTGGAGAGAAAAGTGACTGGTGAAAATCAGAGTGTGACAAGGAAAGGGGGCGGAGCAAAAACATATCATGAACCAGTGGGGATTGAACCAATGCCCTGCAGTGGTTATGTAAATAGAATACAGTAGTTATGTAAATAGAATACAGTGTTAAGCAGGGGGTATTAAACTAATGAAACAGAAAGGGTTTTTAGAAGCATACCAATATGTAAGGATCCCAGTTCGACCAGGGTAAGGATCCCGATTTGAGTCCCTGGCTCCCCACCTGCAGGGGAGTCACTTCATAGGCAGTGAAGCAGGTCTGCAGGTGTCTATCTTTCTCTCTCCCTCTCTGTCTTCCCCCCTCTTTCCATTTCTCTCTGTCCTATCCAACAACGACAACAACAATAACTACACAGTAAAAAAGAGGAAACAATAGGGAATAAATAAATAAATATTTTTTAAAAGAGAGAAAATTGAGGCTTAGATCTAACTCAACTTGACCAGAGAGATGAAGAGAAATGAGTTTCCCAAGGTCACACAGCTACTACGTGGCAGGGTCAGGTTTCAAACCACATTAGTCGATCCATGAACAAAACTACGTCTGGCCATCTAATATGGTAAAGATGGTGGCATCACATAGATGCGGTCCACAAGATCAAAGGGAAGCAAGCCCTATCCCTTGCTGACAAGGACAGTGTCCTTTCACCTCTCATCCCTCATCACCCCTACCCCAGACCAGCACCAAAAAAACCAAAAAGGAGAAATTTCCCTGGTCTGACCTGTTGGGCAGAAAAGCCTCAGAATAGTCTAGGCTGTGCATTTGCCACTGCTGAAGTCACTGACCACAGGACAAGGATGTGGGCATTTTGGGGAGAGACGAGATACCAAACAACTTAATCAGAATGGAGCCCACTTCTTAGTGTGGAGAACCATGGGGCCACCACTGACAACTAGGGAGAGTGTGCTGGTGTACACTCACCCTGGGCACCGCAGAGCTGTAGACTCACTGATGGGCTGGGCTTCTACTCTTCCAAAACCACAAACCATCACCCAGGGCTTGAAAGACAAAGGACGCCAGGCCCATAAGGAATGCTTGCTCAGAGCAGTGACTGGACTTAGCAAGACCGGAGCTGGACAACTGGACAGCCCCAGGGAGTGAAGCAATTCTTCACCTCAACCCTCTACTGGCCCGCCAGCTCAGGCACACTAATGGTTCGCACCATGGCCATAGCCTGGAGTGCTCTTCCTTCTCCTCTCAGCCCCTACAAATCCTTCCACCAGTCCACTGCTACCTCACCCAGGAGACAGTGCCTGGTTATCTCATCTCCGACCTCGAAGCACCTTCCCTGGACCATCTTCTCCCAACATGGAAATAAATACCTGCAGAGTTGCCTCCAGGATCCATGAGGTAAACTGACCAGAGGACCATGCAGCCTCCTGCTGAATAGTCCCTTCAGCTTAGCACCCAGCTGGGAAAACTCTTCTGAACTTAGCATATCCCTTACTCCAGGAAGCTTTGATACAGGCTCCCCTTTCGTAAAATGGGGGTAACAACTGCTCTTTGAGGAATAAAGAAACGAATGAAAGAACATTTGTCTGGAGTCTGAATTCAGGGCAAGGCGTGTGAGAGCTGTGGCAAAGACGTAGTCATTCAAATACTGCCATCTGGCAGAAGCTGGTGTCATAACCCTGAGAATGAGGGTCCCCTCTCGATTTTTTTAATTTTATTATTACATTTTTGTTTGTGATTAATAATGAGCTACAAGATTGCAAGACTATAAGGTATAGTTCCACACCATACCTACCATCAAAGATACATTTCTCTATTCTCCCGTCTGTCTGGTTTTTTTTTAAATATTTATTTATTTATTCCCTTCTGTTGCCCTTGTTTTATTGTAGTTATTCTTATTGTGGTCGTTGTTGAATAGGACAGAGAGAAATGGAGAAAGGAGGGGAAGACAGAGAGGGGGAGAGAAAGATAGACAGACACCTGCAGACCTGCTTCACCATCTGTGAAATGACTCCCCTGTAGGTGGAGCCAGGGGCTCGAACTGGGATCCTTATGACGATGGTCCTTGCACTTTGCACCACGTGCGCTTAAACCACTGCGCTGCCACCTGACTCCCTCTTTTTTTTTTTTTAAGTTCATGTATATCAGTTCTCTAGAGTCCACATAAGAGTGAAACTGTCTGGTAATTGTCTTTCATCTCTTTATATAGTTTATTTAGCATAACGCTTCCAGTTCCATTCATTTTGTCCCAAAAGATACAATACTATTTTTTTATATATCTGCATATGAGTGTTTTTTTTCTTTATTGGGGGGATTAATGGTTTACAGTCAAGAGGAAAATACAGTAGTTGGTACATATGTAACATTTCTCATGTTAATATTTTCTTTTTTAATTTTTTTTACCAGAGCACTTCTCAGCTCGGGCTTACAGTGGTGCAGGAGATTGAACCTGGGACTTTGGAGCCTCAGGCATGAGAGTCTCTTTGCATAACCATTATGCTATTCTCATGTTATTTCCCACATAATACTCTGACCACCCCCCCATCTAGGTCCTCACACCCCAGAGTCCTTTACTTTGGTGCAATATAACAGAGGGCTCCATAACTCCTGTCCCCATCAACAGGGTACCTCTTCTCACTCAGGGATCTTCAGGACTCCCCCCACACACAGATGAACCCACCCTCTGCAGCCTAGCATTCCCACCAAGGCATTGGGGTCCCACCCTTTTCGAATCCTCTTTTAGCTCAGCATGGAGGCACCTGCACTGGCAGATCAACTCACACACTGTTGCTTGCAAACTTCTTGATGTCGGGCATTAAGCCAACTCCCCCTGCTCCATGCTCCGTTGCTGACACTATGGCCTATTTATATAATCATTGTTTTGCCTGAAAGATCCCCACCCTTTGATCTAACTTCATTCTACCTCAAGACCCGCCCTGCCGGCAGGGTATTAATTAATCCCACCAGGTAAAACCATCTCAACAGTTGCTAAGGAAGCTTCCACCTTCCCATGCCTTTTGCCTCTCTCCACCCCCTTTCCTAGTCATTTCTATTTCCGACTTGCACTTCCAGTTTTATCCCACAAAACCTACTTCTGTTCCTGGTTTCGCTTTGTTTCTCTCCCGTGTCCCAACCTGAAGAAGGGCTGGTGTGCACAGCGGGAGGCGGCCATTGCAGTTTGGCTCTACATGGCTTAACCCGCTGTGCTCACACCCGACTCTGGGATGCTCCCGTGTGAATAAAGAATTGTATCACCACGCTGCCATGAGTTCCTGGATCCTCTCTCTCTCTCTCTCTCTCCCACAAAGCTAGCCCGGCACTTTTATTTCCATACATCTGTGGTGTTGCTGGAGCTTTTCCCATTAAGTGAAATGCCACCCCTTTCTCTCCAACAGCTCATTCCCATCAGCACTGTATCACAAGGCCTTTATGAAATGTTGCCTCTGCACTGGGCCTTTGTTCGTGTCCTCAACTGCCCCTGGCCTTGAGTCCTCATTGAGGGTTGGCTACCTCTGTCAATGCTCCTATGCAGAGAGATGGGGGAGAGGAGGAGAAGTGTGATGAGGTCCCACTGAAGTTTGTGGTGTGTGACCAAGGGTCCAGAAACCAGCTGGCTCAAGTTCACAGTTAAGCATGAAATTCGCAAGCTGTGAAAAACCAAGCAATAACCACTATAGCTTCAGAATTTCAGTCTCCCCTCTCCAATCTGTAATGTGGAAACCATGCCCCACACACACACCCTGGCAGCCAGAGTAATGGAGAATAACAGAAGTAATCACTCATTCCACAAACATTTTCTGAGTATCCAGTATATGAGTCTTGTCCTACAACAAGGCAATGAGCAGGTTCTTGATTTCCAGGAGCTGCTGCTCACTCTGGTGAGGGGTTGGGGGGGGGGGAGAGCATTAAATACAGAAACAAGTCTTGAAGAAAGGATGTCCTTCTCAAGAAGAGTAATAAGAGAACAGATCACTGTGGTGGGGGCTGGGGAAACTGTTCCTAGAGTGGTCAGGGAGGGCTTCTTGGAGAAAGTGGCATTTAACTAAGTTAAGCCCAACAAGAAGGAGCAGGGCATACAAAGATCTTGGCAAAGGATGACCCAGGCAGAAACACAAGCAATACCCAGACTAATAGGACATGTACCAGAGCTCAGTAATTAGCTCCCTCTGTCTCTCACCTTTTGATCCCCTAAAGAGCATTACTCACACAGACACAGCACACAGTGAATCATTCGTTTGCTGAAATGAACTTGACATAATAAGGGATTCTGGGGATAAACTGAAGCACGACAAAAATATGCATCTTAACACAACACAATCAGGCAGGCTGAGGCAGCTGCCAATTAAAGACTCTTGAATTCAGTCTCGGGAATGGAGGATGAATGACCTTCTGCAGAACCTGACTCTCCGAAGGAAGCGCCGGCTCCTCATCTCTGATGGGAGTGGGTGGTTGTGGGGCCTGTCTCTGCACCTGCAGCTCAGGGTTTGCCAGGGGCCCCACTCCAGGATGATGGGCTGTACCTGAACCCCGGGCTGCCCGCCCACCACAGCTACACTTGCATCTCTGTTAGTATTTGATTTTAATCAATTCCTCAATCTCACAAAAACATCTCCTCAAGGCTTGAGCATTTTCATACCTGAGTAATACAAGCTTTGTACTGATGGCCTGAATTTATCTATTTAGTTAACTCTCTGAGGCAATCCATTTTCATTCTTCTGCCAACATACTTTTTTTTTTGAAGCTGCATTAATGATCCACATTAGCATCAAAACAGACCTCTTTTTACCTTCAAAAACTGCTGCTGTAATTGCCCGGGGGACTCATGGGCCTCCAGGAAGCCTGGGGGACTCATGGGGCCTCCAGGAAGCCTGGGTGAGCTGTTAACCCACCTGCTAGCTTGTGCTGGCTGGAGAGTGGAGGGCGCTCTGGGGCTGCAGGGTGGGGGCTAAAACAGGCTTCCCCTGGAGCAGCAGCATCTGCAGACGCCTGCATGTCTAGCAGATACAGCCAGGGCCGTATTCCCAGCTCTGCACTGTGTCCTTCAGGAGATGACCCCCGGGAGCCCCAGCTAATCAGAATTCCTCTGTCCACCCCAAACAGCCCTCACTCCCGTTTCTGTTACATCATGACCCGTTTTCAAACTGGACACCCCCAACACTGATTAGTTGCCATCCCTTACCGGCGGCCTCTTCTTTCTCCTGTCCCCTCCACTAGCCCCACTGGTGACAAGGCCACACCAGCACTGGCACACGGAGGGTGACTCTTCCCTGTGTCCTCTCCACTGTTCTCACATCCATTCACATGCCAAGGTGACCCTCTGAAACACAGCAGGATCACGCGACTCCTGCCTAGGGCTACCCATTGCTGCCCAGAACCAGTACAGCAGAGGCAGCCCCACTAAGCTCACTGAAGGCAGGGGCACACGGGGCTCTGAAGTTAGGAGAATGTTTCCACACAGCATGGGATATACACAAGTTGAAGACTGTCTCATACCCCACCATCTAAACAGTCTGTCCCATGACTCAGTTTCCCCCTCTATCAAGAAGAGATAACATGGCGGGCACCTCAACGGGATGAGTGGTAATTAAATCACTGGCTTAACATAAGGACCCAATTAGATGTATGTAAGTTGGGGAGATAGCAGAAGAGCTTATATAACAGAATTTCTAAGGTACCAGGTTCAATTCCAAGCACCACCATAAGTCAGAGCTGAGCAATGTCTAGTCATAGCAACAACAATAATAATAATAGGAAGAAGAAGGAGCGGGGGAAGAGAAAGAGGAGGAGGAAAGGAGGAGAAGGGGCGGGGAGAGAATATAATGGCTATGCAAGTCTCGTGCGTAAGGCTCCCTGGTCCCAGGTTCAATCTCAAACACTGCCTTAAGCCAGAGCTGAGCAATTCTCTGATGAAAGTAACAACAGCAACACAGGAGCCAGGTAGTGGCACACATTATCAGGTTACCATGAGCAAGGCCCAAGGTTCAAGGCCCAAGTCTCCACCTGCGAGGGGAGGTTTCACAAGCAATGAAACAATGCTGTCGGTGTCTCTTTCTCTCCCCCTCTCTACTGCCCCCCACCTCTGAATTTCTGTCTCTATCCAATAAATAAGATGAATCAAACAATAATTGTATGTATGTATGATGTAAAGTATCTGAGACAGCTGGACATAATTGGTACTAAAATAAAATAGTGCCAGGAGTCGGGCGGTAGGACAGCGGATTAAGTGCAGGTGGCGCAAAATGCAAGGACCAGCGTGAGGATCCGGGTTCAAACCCCCAGCTCCCCACCTGCAGGGGGGTCATTTCACAAGCAGTGAAGCAGGTCTGCAGGTGTCTGTCTTTCTCTGCCCCTCTGTTTTCCCCTCCTCTCTCCATTTCCCTCTGTCCTAACCAATAACGACGACATCAATAACAGCAACAATAACAACTACAACAAGGGCAACAAAAGGGAATAATAAATAAATATATTTAAAATTTTTAAAAGTGTCAGTTCTTCTATTATTGTTTTTCTTCCTTTCTTTTTTTCTTTCTTTTTCTTTAAATTTATTTTATTTTCTTTATTACTGGCTAGAAACCAGAGAGAAATTGAGAGGGGAGGGGGAGATAGAAGGGGAAAGTGACAGAGAGCCGCCTGCAGCTCTGCTTGACCACACATGAAGCTATCTCGCTGCAGGGGGGAGCAGACACTTGAACCTGGATCCCTGTGCACTGTCGTGTGTGCACTTAACCAGGTGCACCACTGTCTGGCCCCCTTTTTATCTTTTTCTTTTCTTTTTTTCTTCTTGGGAGGATGAGGAACCAGAGATCTCACATCTATACAATTTCACCACTTCAGGCCAACTTTTTTCACTTTTTAAAAATTTCGTTATTATCTTTATTTACTGGATAGCGACAGTCAGAAATTGAAAGGGTAGGAGAGTTAGAGAGGGAGAGAAACGCATGCAGTACTGCTTCACCACTTGCAAAGCTTTCCCCCTGCAGGTGGGGACCAGGGAATCGAACCTGGGTCCATGTGCATTGTAACATGTGTGCTCAATCAGGTGCACCACCATCCAGCCCTGACACCTTTTTTTTTTTTAATTTCACATAGAGGAACAACAAAACAGACCCCTGTGTGGGCCCCCAGAGTACCTTGCCCTCAACTTGGATCAACAATGGTAGAGAATGTTTCATCTTTCGAAGGGAGAATGGACAGCATACTCTATGCTCCACCTGAGGAAGATGGGGTGATACTGGGGCAGCATGGAATGTTCCTACTCATGACCACAGAATTGTGAGCTCAGATCTACAGGGATGTAGAGGTCACGCAGGCTCCTAAGCTAGTTATGGGCCCCAGATCACATCAAATCGATGGGGTTTACAGTCAACAATATTTATACCCCTTTCCCATATTAGAGAGCTACTCTCTTCCCTGATCCAGCTTTCTGGTCCTTTTCCCAGCCATGACATCATCTCCTCAGACAATAATTAGGATTCACCTGCATATCAGATTTCAGGCTCAGGCAAAAACAAAAACAAAACAAAACAAAACACTAGTATAGCTACAGGCCCTTTGGAATATAACTAAAATATGCCTACTAGCTATCTACAAAATGGAGGACACCCCCCCAAAACTTCATCTTCACTATTCCAGCCTTTAGGTCCATGATTGTTCAACAATTTGTTTGGCTTTGTATGTTAACTCTCTTTTCAGCCACCAGGTTCCAGATGCTAGCAGGACGTGACCAGACTTCCCTGGGCAGACAACCCCACCAATGTGCCTTAGAGCTCCACTTCCCCAGAGCCCTTCCCCACTAGGGAAAGAGAGAGACAGGCTGGGAGTATGGATCGACCTGTCAATGCCCATGTTCAGCAGGGAAGCAAATACGGAAGCCAGACCTTTAACCTTCGGCATCCCACAAGGATCTTGGGTCCATACTCCCAGAGGAATAAAGAATATATCAGGGGAGGGGTTGGTATACGGAGCTCTGGTGGTGGGAAGTGTGTGAAGCTGTACCCCTCTTATACTATGGTTTTGTCAATGTTTCCTTTTTATAAATAAAAAAATTTTTTAAAAAATTCACATAGAGAGCAACAGAGAGAGAGGGAGAGACACCACCGTATCTGAGTTTCCCCTGTGGTACAGAACTCTTGTGGTACTGGGATTGAACTAAGGCTCTCCACGTACCCTATTCATCAACTACTTTCTTGCCCAGTCTGAGCTCTTTTTTTTAATATTTATTTATTATTTATTCCCTTTGTTGTCCTTGTTTTATTGTTGTAGTTATGATTGCTGTCGTTGTTGTTGGATAGGACAGAGAGAAATGGAGAGAGGAGGGGAAGACAGAGAGAGGGAGAGAAGGATAGACACCTGCAGACCTGCTTCACCGCCTGTGAAGCGACTCCCCTGCAGGTGGGGAGCTGGGGGCTCAAACTGGAATCCTTACGCCGGTCCTTGCGCTTTGCGCCACCTGCACTTAACCCGCTGCACCACCGTCCGACTCCCCCAGTCTGAGCTCTTATTCACAAGGCATTTGGACTCCGAATGATTTTCATTTTGAAGGTTCTCTTTGGAACCTAAGCACTGGGTGGGCCGGGCAGTGGTGCGAAGGGTTAAACACACATAGTGCAAAGTGCATGGTCCTACGCAAGGATCCCAGTTCGAGCCCTCGGCTCCCCACCTTCAGAGGGGGTCACTTCACAAGTGGTGAAGCAGGACTGCAGGTGTCTATCTTTCTCTCCCCTCTCAATCTCTCTCTGTCCTATCCAATAAAAAACAGAGGGAAAAAAATAGCTTCCAGGAGCAGTGGATTTGTAGTGCAGACACCAAGCCCCAGTGATAACCCTGAAGGCAAAAAAAAACAAAAAAACAAAAACCCTAAGCAGTGTGGATCTAAGACTCTGGTGCCGAGCCTATTGTTAGATGACACTGAGGACTCTGAGACCTGCAGCCAGCCTCCTCGCCTGTTCCCCAGCACTGTCTCAACTCCCTTTACTCTCCCACGTCTCAGACCTGGTGCTGCCACGTGCTCATTCCCACTCTCTCCTGTAAGGCTCTCTTCTCACTCTCACCCCCGCATACACCCTGAGGTGAGGCCTGATCTGTCCTTTCTACTTCCCTTGAAATGTTCCTTCTTCCAGGCAGCCTGTTATTAGCACAGATGCTAACCTAATGCCCAGGGTGTGTATAATAACTCAGAACAGCAAGAGACTTCATCCTCATCTGAACTCACTCATGGTATGTTAGTATGGCCTGTGTGTATATATATTTAATAGGACAGAGAGAGATTGAGAGAGGAGGGAGAGTCAGATAGAGAGAGAGACCTGCAGATCTCCTTCACCACTTGTGAAGTGTCCTCCTTTGCAGGTGCTTGAACCCAGATCCTTGTGCATTGCAACATGTATGCTCTAGTGAGTGCACCACCACCCAACCACTATTACGGCCCATGTAACCAGCCTGCTGCCCAGCAGCCTGCTGCCCAACTTGATGACCTCTCCACAGCCTTTGCATGGGAGACCTCAGCATTGGGCTAGTTCCCACAGTTGGGGTCATTTCTACAGACCAAAGAATGAGAAGGGGGAGAACTAAGGAGAGAAGACTAAGAGGTGTGTATTCAGGGCATGAGAGAATTCCTTCCGCCACCTAACCAGTAGATTCTGAGCACCAATAAATACCAAGGCAAGTAACAGTGCTGTGAACAGAAACCCAAGCATCAGGTCGGCTGCGCTCGAAGCTGCCCACCATGGACCCCCCTCTTCTGCCCTTGCAGATGTCTGAGGCCCAAAGAAGGATGAAGTGGGGCAAGTGACACTTGTGACAGGCAGTGCTCCCAAAAGCCTGGCCCATCTTTCTACATGGAAGCCCAGTAGAGAGATGGGCCACAATCATAGAACTTTAGGGTCTTCCCTCATCACTAATGTAAATAGTCCTGAAAACCCCCCAGGACATTTACTAACCGCCCTCATCTGACACAGCTCTATAGTTAGCAAGTCTAATCCTAACAGGATTAGCCCCTTGCTGGGGCTGGGCAGTGGCACACCCAGTAGAGAAATTCTGTTGCAAAAAGGGAGCTTCAGTGTTATGGTATCTATCTATCTATCTATCTATCTACCTATCTATCTATCCATCTATCTATCTATCTTAAAAAGGAAGATCTAGGGAGTTGTGTGGTAGCGCAGAGGGTTAAGTGCATGTGGCGCGAAGCACAATGACCGGCGTAAGGATCCCGTTTGGAGCCCCCGGCTCCCCACCTGCAGGGGAGTCGCTTCACAGGTGGTGAAGCAGGTCTGCAGGTGTCTGTCTTTCTCTCCCCTTCTCTGTCTTCCCCTCCTCTCTCCATTTCTCTCTGTCCTATCCAACAACGATGACATCAATAACTACAACAATAAAAAACAAAAAGGGAATGAATAAATAAATATTTTTTAAAAAAGAAAGATCTAGATGAGAAGGTGAAGGTCAGTTCTTGGTCCCCCAGGAGGTCCCACCCAGAAAGACCATATCTGCAGGTGGAGTTTTAGACAGAGGCTTCTAGTCATTGCCTTTTCTGAAGACCCTTGCACAAGACAGGCTTTGCTAAGTCAGATCCCTCTGTGGGTGAGCCTGGGAGAACTTCAAGATATAGCTGACTCGTGACACTGAGTAAGTTTCAGGGGAATAGTGCAGTGAATTGATATTACTCATAACCTACAAAATGAATACTATTGATGTAATAAGGTTCGCTAATACACCCATCAGCCAGAATTTGTAAATACATTGCTCAGCTTCCAGCCTGGGGCCAGAACAAGGTGCCATCTACTGGTGAGGACAGGAGAAAGACACGTGGCCAAGATGGTAGCCACCTGGGAGAGCGAGGGGAGAAGTGGAAGGGGAATATAGCCCTTCATTCCTTCTCTCGCCAGCCTTTATCTCCCTCCTTGCTTGTCTCACAGTATCTAGTCTAACTGCCTGTTTCCCTGGAAGAGATCATATCCATATTCACAGAGGAAGGAAAGGAGGAATGAAGGGAGGGGGGAAGGTAGGTAAATAGGAAGGAAGGAAGGAAAGAAGGAATCCTGGGGCAGGGGAGTTGTGTGTGATAGTGTACCAGGTTAAGTGCCCATAGTACAAAGTGCAAGGATCCCAGTTCAAGCCCCTGGCAAGGGAGTCGCTTCACAAGCGGCAAAGCAGGCCTGCAGGTGTCTTTCTTTCTCTCTCTTGCTCTGTCTCCCTCTCTGTGTTCTATCCAATTTAAAAAAAAAAGAAAAGTGGGAAAAATAGCCAGCAGGAGCAGTGGATTCATGCTAGCACTGAACCCCAGTAATAACCCTGGAGGCAGAGAGAGAGAGAGAGAGAGAGAGAGAAGGAGATGACCACTAAGTGTAATAAGATAACCTGAATAAAATCCTTAAACCAAAAAAGAATACTAATTTCCTACTAAGAGACTCTAGGAGCCAGGCTCCAAAGAAGGATCTGAAACTTGAGATCACAAGGCAAATTTGGAAAATTCCTGATGGGCAGGCGGTGGTGCACCTGGTTAAGCGTACACATTTTAGTTCACAGGAACCTAGGTTCAAGCCCCTGGCCCCCACCTGTAGGATAAGAGTTTCACAAATGGTGAAGCAGAGCTGCAGGTGTCGCTATCTCTCTCCCTCTTTACCTCTCCCTCTCCTCTCAATTTCTCTGTGCCTACCCAAAAATAAATTAATTAAATTTTTAAAAAATTTAAAAAGCAATTCAGGGATTCAACATCTGGTCCTACAACATACGACCCCAGTGACTTACCATCTGTGGTGTCCTAGTTCAAAACACAAGGTGTGGGAGTCGGGCGGTAGCGCAGCGGGTTAAGTGCACATGGTACAAAGCGCAAGGACTGGCCTAAGGATCCTGGTTCGAGCCCCCGGCTCCCCACCTGCAGGGGAGTCGCTTCACAGGCAGTGAAGCAGGTTTGCAGGTGTCTATCTTTCTCTCCCCCTCTATGTCTTCCCCTCTTCTCTCCATTTGTTTCTGTCTTATCCAACACAACGACATCATTAACAACAATAATAACTACAACAATAAAATAAGGGCAACAAAAGGGAATAAATAAATATTTTTTTAAATTTAATCTTTTTTAAAAAATTAAAGAAAACAACACAAGGTGTGTGTGCGTTGGTGGTATAGTGGTGAGCATAGCTGCCTTCCAAAACACAAGATGTTGCTATCAGGTTAGTAGTGCCCCCTGGTGACTAGTGGAAGCAAGTCCTGATACTGGAAACTCAAACTGACAGCTTTTTTTTTTAACTATTGTGATTTCTAGCATTTAAAAAGTGATCATGGAGTCAACTTGCCCTGAGAAACACACCACCAGAACTTTGAAGGGCAACCTGACAGCTGGAAAGGCCTTGATGCAACGTCTGCTGACACTGGGCTTTGTGAGTCAGGAATAACAGGCAACACAGAGGAGCCTGGTAGCTAGCTAAGAATACTCATATTTGGGATCTTTTGAGTTAAGATTCAGGCTAAGATAGTTGGGACACGAATAACAGCACAAGGCTGGGGAAATAGTATAATGGTTAAATAAAACAGCTGTCATGCCTAAGGCTCCATGATCCCAGCTTCAACCTCCCACAATCACCATAAGCCAGAAGTGAGCAGTGCTTTGGTTTAAACAAAACAAAAAAAAAAAAAGGAAAAACAGAAATGTTACATATCAATCTGCTCTATGTTCCTCCTGCCCTCTAGATCCTAGGATTTGCTGCATGTTTGCAATTAAGAAGGACTTAGGAGGTATCAGTGCTGGCGCACCAGTTTAAGCGCACATAACAGAAAGCGCAAGGAGCCACACAAGGATCCCAGTTTGAGCCCCCGGCTCCCCACCTGTAGCAGGGGATCGCTTCACAAGTGGTGAAGCAGGTCTGCAGGTGTCTTTCTCTCCCCCTCTCTGTATCCCCCTCCCCTCTCAATTTTTCTCTACCCTATCCTATAAAAAAAAAAAAGGAAAGAAGAAAGAAAGGAAGGAAGGAAGGAAGGAAGGAAAAGAAAAGAAAAGAAAAGAAAAGAAAAGAAAAGAAAAGAAAAGAAAAGAAAAGAGAAATGGCCTCCAGGAGCTGCGAATTCCTAGTGCAGGCACTGAGCCCCATCGATAACCCTGGAGGTAAAAACAAAAGAAAAAAAGAAGGACTTAGAATAGAGCCAAAGACAATCTGGGAACCAACAGGCTAGGGTTTAAAGGCCCAAAAGAATTAAAGACACGCAGCATTGAGCCTGGTGGGGAGGGGAGGGGAGGAAAGAAGGGTGAGAACCTGTAGCAAACTGGGGCTTTGAAGGTTCCGTTTAGTGAAAGAGTAAACTAAAGGCAAATCTGTCTCTTTTTTTTTTTTTTTGCCTTCAGGGTTATCACTGGGGCTTGATGCCAGCACTATGAATCCACTGCTCCTGGTGGCCATTTTTTCCCCTTTATTGGCTAGGACAGGGTGTGGAGGCAGGAGAGAGGGAGAGAGAAAGACCTGCAGACCTGGTTCACTGCTTGTGAAGCGCGCCCCCTGCAGGTGGGGGCCTGGATCCTTGCGTGGGTCCTTGCCCTTAGCACTATGTATACTTAACCAGGTGCGCCACTGCCCGGCACCCCCAGATCTGTTTTTTGATAATTAAAAAGCTGTTGTGTCTATCCACAAATTCTATATATTAACAGTGTACTGCTCAGCTCTGGCCTATGGCGGTACTGGGTACAGAACCCGAAAGCTCAGAGCCTCGGGATCATATGAAAGTCTTTTGCATAACCACTACACTACCTGACCCTACATAGTAATTTATATATAGAGAAATATAACCCCTGGGAGTTGGGAGGTAGCACAGCAGGTTAAGCGCAGGTGGCACAAAGCGCAAGGACCAGCAGAAGGATCCCGGTTCGAGTCCCCGGCTCCCCACCTGCAGGGGAGTCGTTTCACAGGCGGTGAAGCAGGTCTGCAGGTGTCTATCTTTCTCTCCCCCTCTCTGTCTTCCTCTCCTCTCTCCATTTCTCTCTGTCCTATCCAACAATGATGACATCAATAACAATAATAAACCAACAAGGGCAACAAAAGGGAATAAATAAATATTTTTTAAAAAGAAATATAACCCCTAGGATTCTGAAACCACAGGTCTGCCCTTGTTTTATTATGGGAAATAGATGAACAGAGTGCATACTCTCTTGATTTACCCTATGGGGATATTTTAATCTTGACCCCTAAGAATTTCCTGTTACAGAAGTAGTAGTAAAGATGAAAGACAAATAGAAGCAAATTATGAAATGAGAAATACTCAAAAACATAAGAAAAAAAACAAGCTGGGAGTTGGGCGGTAGCGCAGTGGGTTAAATGCATGTGGTACAAAGCACAAGAACCAGCAGAAGGATCCCGGTTCGAGCCCCCGGCTCCCCACCTGTAGGGGGACTCGCTTCACAGGCGGTGAAGCAGGTCTGCAGGTGTCTTTCTCTCCCCCTCTGTCTTCCTCTCCTCTCTCCATTTCTCTCTGTCCTATACAACAACGATGATATCAATAACAACAACAATAATAACTACAATGAAACGATATGGGCAACAAAAAGGAACAAATTTTTAAAATTAAAAAAAGAAACAAGCTATCATTCTCTTAAATCAATTCTTTCTTTTCAGAAAAAAAAGTTTTGTTTTTTCTGAGAAGAAAAAGCAAAGAATATTAAATCAGTTTTTTTTTTTTTTGTGCCTCCAGGGTTATCACTGGGGCTTGGTGCCTGCACTACGAATCCACTGCTCCTGGAGGCCATTTTTTTCCATTTTGTTGTTATTATTGTTGTTGTTATTGTATTGTTGTTCGATAGGACATAGAGAACTCGAGAGAGGAGGGGAAAACAGAGAGGGGGAGAGAAAGACAGATACTTGCAGACCTGCTTCACCACTTGTGAAGCAACTCCCCGAAAGGTGGGGAGCTGGAGGCTCTAACTAGAATCCTTTCACCCGTCCCTGCGCACTGCACCATGTGCGCTACCACCCAGCCCCCTAAATCAGAATTTTTTAATTATCTTTATTTAACAGACACAGCCAGAATCTAAGAGGGAAGGGGGTGATAGAGAGAGACAGAGAGACCTGCAGCCCTACTACACCACTAGTGAAGCTTTCCCCCTGCCGGTGGGGACCAGGGGCTCGAAACTGGGTCCTTGTGCACTGTAATGTGCGCTCAACCAGGTGCGCCACCACCCAGCCCCCTAAATCAGATTTTTTAAAGAACCAAATGGAATTTGGAAAAATTAAAATAAAGCCTTAAAAGTGAAAGTTCCAAGGCATGGCCTCAAGAGCAGATTAAACGCAAATGCAAATACAAATAGTGAAATGGAAGGCAGATGTGAGCACATATATCCACATGTAGCGGAGCGACTCTATAGAAAAAAGCAATACACAGGACCAGTGGAGACAACAAGCATGGATGTCTGAGGGGAATTCCTGACAAAAGAGACGTGGGGAAGAGTCCCAGGAGGTGGTGCAGTGGTTAAAGGCATTAGATTCTCAATAATGAGGTTGAGTTCACTCCCTGGTGGTACATGTGCCAGAGTGATATTCTTACTGTCTTTCTCTCTCCTATTTCTCTCATTAATAAATAATTAAGTAAATTTTAAAAATGTTTTTAAATGGGACTTGGGTGGTAGCTCAGCGGCTTAAAGCGCATGAGTTGCAAAGTGCAAGGATCCCGGTTCGAGCCCCCTGCTCCCCACCTGCAGGGAAGTCGCTTCACAAGCGGTGAAGCAGGTCTGCAGGTGTCTATCTTTCTCTCTCCCTCTCTGTCTTCTCCTCCTCTCTCCATTTCTCTCTGCCTATCCAACAACGACATCAACAACAACAATAATAACTACAACAAGGGCACCAAACAGGAACAAATAAATAAATATTTTTTAAATATTTTTAAATTTTAAAAAATACTTGAGAGGGACAACATACCAACAATTGTTCAGAATTCTCTTGAGAGCTGGGGAGACGGCATAATAATTGTGTAAACTTTCATGCCTGAGCCTCCAAGGTCCCAGGTTCAAGCCAGAGCTGAACAGTGTTCTGTTTAAAGCATTTTCTTGGGCTAGGGAGACAGCATAATGGTTCTGCAAAGGGCTTTTATGCCTGCGGCTCTGAGGTCCCAGGTTGAATCCCCAGCACCACCATAAGCCTGAGTTGAGTGTGTTCTTGTCTTCCAATGTCTCTATCTCATTAATTTTTTTTTTAAGAGTTTTCTTGAAATGAACAGAGACAGGAATCCTGAGTCAGGAAGGCAGTCACACACTGTTTAACAATATCTTGGTCAACACCAGGCCGCATATGTAGTCAAGTTCTCAACAGAGTAAGTGGGCACCTGGCTAGACCACCCGGCTTTGTGTTATCACACTCTGTGGCATCCATACACTGAGTATATTTTTCAGAACAAATCCCTGTCCTCAAGTGGCACATGGCTGCACAAAAGACCATAGGAAGGAGAAGAGGCTGCCAATGCTTGTGCCCAGAAGGGCAGTGACACGCAGCAGGCCCCGGATGAACATGTGTTCCTTCCTCTCCAAACCTTGCCAAGCTTCTCTCTGCCCATCTTGGCTGGGACTAAAGCCTCTCCCCCAGCCAGCCAGGCACCCCAGATTCTCCAAGTCCTTTCCAAATCCCTCTACCCTGTTAAAATGATCTTTCTTTTTTTAAAAGCCTCCCCCAAGCACAGCAGATCTGAGTGGCTCACTCTGCAGCCTGATTTGTTGTCAGCCATGGCTGGGGAAGGAAGGGCACCAGCAGACATAGGCCCCAGGGGGTGAGGGGGCCCAGGGCAGTCCATATGGGCATGGGCCATTACAAAGAAAAAGAGCTAACTTAAGGGAAGCAAGGGGGAGAGGGAAAGTGAGAGGCTGGCTCAGAGGGCTGTTACCTTTGCTTCAGGATCCTAAAGAATCAAGGTATGTACCTTGATATAGGAGGGTGGAAAACTACAATTCCCAGAAATCCTAGCACCAAGAAACAAAAGAAGGAAAAAGTGCTTCCCTCCTATCCCAAGCCCCAAGAAAACAAGGCAAATGACTAGGCAGGAGAGGCTTACCATACCAGGAGACAAAGGCAGGGAAGAGAAGCAGCAGCATGGAGGAAGAGCTGGAGGGAGCAGTTGGGTTGGAAGTGGGAGCTTGTTGCTGAACTGAGCCAAGCAGAGGGCACGTGAGGGCTGAAGCAGCAAGGGGAGGAACAATGGCGGAGGTGTGGGTAACAGTCATCATGAACATTTCTTTTGTGAGTGTTGTTTTACTGTCTGTAATTTACAGCAATAAAACGCCATTTTCATGTAATTAGTTAATAAGTTTCCCAGTTTTATGGCAGCTCCTAAAAGGTAATAGACTTGAATTAGTGATTTTTGTATGACTATAGGCAAAATGCCCCATATTAATATGGAGGACATAAGGTCTCCCTGTAACAAGAGGATGTGCAGCCTCGGACTCTGCAGGCTCACAGGAAGAGTCCCAAAGTCAACGCCAAGAAGTGGTAAGAGACTGAAGGAAAGGAGCTTTAACTCCAGTGAAGGGACTGACTGGAGGCCAGACAGAAAGCAGCTATGAGCAAGAAGGGGCCTGGAGTGGGGCGGCAAGGGCTGACATCCGAAGCTCGGGTTGCGGCAGGAAGTGAGCCTGGCTCTGAGGCACACCCACTGAGTGCTAGGGGAGTGCCAGTGATGCTTACCAGGGTTACCTAGCTGAGTAAGGTGAGAGCCAGCCTGTAACTGAGCTGTCCCACTCTGCAGTCATTCCACTAGGCCTGAGCCCAGGGCTGCCGCACAGGGGGTTGGGGGTAAGCCAACTGAAGGGACGAAGTTAGGGAAGCCTATTCCACTACCAGGACTCAGGGGTTGGAGAAGGAACTCTCTCATCTACTGTTTGGCAAATGTGATTTCTTTCCACCTTCCAGAGTGGATAGTGGTTCTCTTCCTAAAAGTTGTTTATGTATTTATTGGGTAAAGACAGCCAGAAATTGAGAGGGAAGAGAATGATAGAAAAGGAGAGTGAGGGGCCGGGTGGTGGCACACCTGGTTGAGCACACATGTTAGAATGTGCAAGGACCCAAGTTCGAATCCCTGGTCTACACCTACAAGGGGAAAGCTTCACGAGTGGTGAAGCAGTGGTGCAGGTGTCTCTCTTCCTCTCTATCACCCACCCCTTCCCTCTCGATTTCTGGCCGTCTCGACCCAACTAATTAATTAAAAAGTAATCTTTATTTTAAAAAAAAGGAGAGAGACAGAGAGACACCTGCAGCCCTGCTTCACCAATGGCAAAGCTTTCCCCCTTGCAGGTGGGGACCAGGGGCTTGTGTTGTTGCAGTGGTCTGGTGTCGGGCTGCACCGCGGAGAAGAGAGCGGACGTCCAGAGCAAAGGGGTACACAAATCTTTATTATAGGATGGGGAGAAGGTTTGGTTCAGACCACGTGGAGCCAGCTAGCAATGGCCAACCACGGGGGAGAGCAGGGAGCAAGACCTCAGAGAGGGAGAGCCCAGAGCCCAGAGAGAGAGAGGGGAGGGGTGAGGGGGCTTTTTATTGGGCGACAACCAGGGGTGACGTGTAGGGCCAGGATTGGTTGAAAGGGGGCACTCTAGGATTTAGCGGGGCATAGAAAAACCTGGGGGCGGAGCCTGCATCAGAATAACTCCTCAGCAACAGGCTTGAAGCCGGGTCCTTGTGCATTGTAACATGTGCACTCAACCAGATGTGCCACCACCAGGCCCTACAAAAAGCTATTATCCTCTAAAACTTTAATGTTCATCAGAGAACAGTTATAAAGTACAGAATCATATTTTAGGGGGCCGGGCAGTAGCACACCGAGTTAAGCACATGTAGTATGAAGCGCATGGAACACACAAAATCATATTTTACCTGTTGGTTTGTTTATTTTAACCAGAGCACTGCTCAGCTCTGACTTATGGTGGTGCCAGGGACTGAACCTGGGAACTCTGGGCCTCAGGTATGGAAGACATTTGCATAACCAATAAGGATCGCCATTATTCCCCAGCCCAGAATCATATTTTCTTTTTTAAATTTTTTGATTATCTTTATTTATTGAATAGAGACAGCCAGAAATTGAGAGAGTAGGATGAAATAGAGAGGGAGAGAGAGACACCTGCAGTACTGTTTCACTACTTGCAAAGCTTTCCCCCTGGGAACGGGGGGAGGGGGTAAGGGGGCTTGAACCTAAGTCTTTGCACACTGTAACACGTGCTCAACTAAGTGCACCACCAACCAGACCCCCAGAATCATATTTTCTGTTTTTTTTTTTTTGCCTCCAGGGTTATTGCTGGGGCTCAGTGCCCACACTACTAATCCACTGTTCCTGGAGGCTATTTTTTTCCCCTTTTGTTGCCCTTGTTGTTTCATCATTGTTGTGGTTATTATTGTTGTTATTATTGCTGTCATTGTTGTTGGATAGGACAGAAAGAAATTGAGAGGAGTGGGAGACAGGGGGAGAGAAAGATGAACACCTGCAGACCTGCTTCACCACCTGTGAAGCAACCCCCCTGCAGGAGGGAAGCTGGGGGCTCAAACTGGGATCCCTGTGCTGGTCCTTGTGCTTCGTGCCATGTGCACCTAACCTGCTGTGCTACCACCCAACCCCCCCAGAATCATATTTTCTAACATGCACTTGCATCTTGTTTGATTTCCTTCTGACTTTATTTCTATGTATGTACATATCAGCACAAGTCACACCTCAGTATACATAGAACTGGAGAGTCTGGGTTTTCCAGTTTAAGTGACACATGAAAATTTGCCAGCCTGCATTCAAGCATATGATGAAATTTTAGACCTGGATGTTGATGACTATATAAACTGCACCAAATAGCTGTAATATCTCCGCAACTTTCTGGTGCTGCCTGTTTAGACAAGTTCAGGTCATTTGCTTTACAAGTTGATTCATGTATCACCTTCTTTTTAAGACAGAGACAGAGAAGCAAGGGAGGGGATAAACAGAGGACCAAAGCTTCCTCTTGTGCCTCAGGACCCGCTGAGTAGTGCACACAGCAAAACAACACAGTATCCAAATGAGCTATTTTGCTGGCCTTAGTTCACCTTGGACTACTTCAACTCCCACAAACATTTGCCTCTGAATTCTGACCACCTGTTGTCCCCCCAACATGGCTTAGTGTAGAGCCCAAGGTCATTCACTGCTCTTTTTTCATTAATGAGTTACAAAATTATAAGATAATAAAAATATAACTTCACACACCACATTCCCATCACCTGAGTTCTGTGTCTCCATCTCCCTCCAGCAGAACCGTAATAGTTCTCCCAATATAACAAATATGATTTGGGTAGATATGTGTGTGTGTGTGTGTGTGTGTGTCCATTCATATCACACACACATATACACTCACACAAACACATATATACGGGCTGCAGAAATAGCATGATGGTTATGCAAATTAATTTCATGCCTGAGGCCCTACAGTCCCAGGTTCAACTCCCAGCACCACCATAAACCAAAGCTAAGCAGTGCTCTGGTCTCTCTCTGTATCTTTCTATATCTCTCGTTAAAATACAATTTTAAAAAATAGAGTCTCAGAAAGAATTTAAAGTGTGGGGGGGCTTGGTTTTTTACCCAGTTTTATTCACTTCTATGGCTCTGCCTTCATCTTCTTCCCAAGTCACAACCATACCTCTTCCTACTTCCAGGTGTCCTGCCCTTTTCCTCTTCCCTCTCACATCAGCAAAACAGCGCCTTCCTCCAGTGTTTTCCTGATTCTCTTCACTTTCATTGATGGTATAGAAACAAAGATTCCTGGGAGTCGGGCGGTGGTGCAGTGGGTTAAGCGCAGGTGGCGCAAAGCGCAAGGACTGGCTCAAGGATCCCGGTTCGAGCCCCCGGCTCCCCACCTGCAGGGGTGTCACTTCACAGGCGGTGAAGCAGGTCTGCAGGTGTCTGTCTTTCTCTCCTCCTCTCTGTCTTCCCCTCCTCTCTCCATTTCTCTCTGTCCTATCCAACAATGACATCAATAAAAACAATAATAACTATAACAATAAAAAACAAGGGCAACAAAAGAGAAAATAAATAAATAAATAAATAAATAAATGTTCAAAAAAAAGATTCCTGATGACAAACATTCCACCAGAGATTCAGAATCTTCTGGCTAACTCCCCCTAACCTTTCCCCCTCTGGCAGTGTGGACCAAAGTTCTATTTGAGGTGCAGAAGGCAAGTCATACCCTGCCCTTTAATATCTCATACAATGGGAGTCCCCAGGCTCTCATTCACAACAGATGCTCAGTGTGTGCTGACCACTTAGATTTTGACCCCTCAGGTGCAAGAATTTGACCAGCTCCACTGGGTCAGGACTGCAGGCTCCATGTTGAAATACCACAGCCTGGCACTTCCTCTCTTCTCTGGGTAATGGAGAGTCCGCTCCATGTAAAAGTCCTAAGCTATGGCCAAGGCTGCCATGGCTAAAGGGACTAATTCCTCTCCCATGCTGACGAGAGCTTGTTTGAGCTCATGAGCCTGACAATCACCCACCAGCCATGCTCCACTTCAAGACAGCAAGACAGAGAGTCCAGGTTCTAGTTCCAACAAGACAGGGTTCCAGTCACACAAACTGTAGTGGTCAGGCAGGGTGACAGAGACCCAGCTTGGGCCCCTCGGTGCCCCCAGTCAGTGCAGAGGGGATGTTCTCAGTGGCAGGCAGGGGACCCACTCTTCCATTCACAAAATGTCCAGCTGGCCTGCAGAGGCAGCTGAGTTGGCAAACTCTGGTCCAGACATTGAAGTCTAGACTCCTGGCTACAGCCTAGCTTACCACCTGCCAGGCGCCATCACCCCCACTCCCACCCCCAGCAGAAGATCTGTATTGGTCTCACCACCCACTAGGGTGCAGTCCTTGCACTGCCTAAGACACCTGTCTCCTCGCTGCTGGCTCCTAAAGGCTTCTGCCCACCTCCTCTGCTTCCCCTCTAGCAACTCACACATCTGGAAGATACTGTGTGGCACAGCACCCCTCTTCCCAGCCACATCTGTCCACTTGCACTGATCTCCATACTCAAAGGCAAGGTGAAGGCACCCAGCCAAGACCCCACTGGCTGACACATGGAGAAGGTGTGCTCCTAAGGGCAGGGACTTGGGCCCTGTCTCCAGCCTTTAAGGATGGGAGAAAATTAAAGATAATCCTTGCCATTTATTGAGTTACCTACACGCTGAGCATCTTAGGAATATTACAATGACTCCTAAATACCTTGACATGGTAGGCACAATTAATGACACATCCCTATTTTAGATGAAGAAACCGGGGCCAGGCGGTGGCACACCTGGTTAAGTGCACCCACTACAGTGCACACGGACCCAGGTTCAAGCCCCTGGTTTCCACCTACAGAGAGGTTAAACCACGTGCTAAGGTGGCAGTGCAGTATGCAGCAGAGAGGAGGTTCCAACCCACACCTCAGTAGGGGTGAGAACCTTGAATGCTGTGCCAACACTTATTTATTTATTTATTTATTTATTTATTTATTTATTTATTTTGGGTAGAGAAAGAGAAATTGAGAGGGGAAGGGGAGATAGAGAAGTAGGAGATACCTGCAGCACTGCTTCACTGCTCATCAAGTGTTGTATGCTTTACATTGGGTTCTAGTTCTCCCCCGCCAAGAGAATTGGATCAGTCCACATAGTTTCGCGGGCCTGCTTGGCCCCGCCCCAAAGGAACCCCGCGAGAGTTCCAGAGTTGAAGAGTTGCAGAGTTCGAGGGTTCCTGAGTTCCGGAGTAAGAGAGAGTGCTTGCGCCGCCGCAAAGAGGCAGCACAGTTCTGTTTGGTGATTAGTTTGGTTTAGTTTATGAATCGTTGTTCCTGAATAAAGAAATACAGCTTCCCTGCCCAGCCGTTGTCTCCGCGTCTCTGTTACCCGCCCGTGAAGCTATCCCGGCCAGCTAGAGCCAGCCCGAATTTTAACAACAAATGGCGCCCAACATGGGGCTGACCTGCGCATCTCTCAGATAAGTAAAGACAATTTGGCTACCTATGTACTATGGCCTTCTCTTCTGCTTGTGAAGAGATCTCCAAAGGCCTCTGCTCTTTCTTCATGAGACTGTTTTGCTGTTTCTGGAACATTTATCTCTGGACCACTCTGTGGTTTCCACTCGCTCGGGTGAACTCAGAACAGCCAGCGGGAAGAGCCAGTGGGCGGGAGGCGAGGCGCGGAGCTGCTGTTTCCACCTGGTTAAACAGCCAGCCAGCCGGCTGCACCCAGACAACCCCGCGCACCGCGCCCGCAGCCCCGCAGCCCGCAGGAGGCTGACGCCAGCACACAGGAGCCCAATGCCAGCACGCAGGAGCCCGATGTCAACACGCTGGAGCCCGATGCCACCACGCAGGAGCCCAATGCCAACATGCAAGAGCCCGATGCCACCATGCAGGAGCCCAATGCCAGCACGCAGGCCAGCCCCCAGAAGCCGGCTCTCCACCGCGTGGAGCAGGGCACTGGATGCGTGATCCCTCCACGCTGCTCGGCCACTGCGAGCAGGGCAGCAGACATGGCAGGGCCATGGGGCAGGGCCGCGGCGGCCTATCATGGCCGCCACCCCTGGGCACCTCGGCCCACGCCTTTTACAATGCTGTCCCGCCTGCCCTCTTGCTATAAATTCTAGAACGATCCCGGACCCCCGGGCTCCCTGCCGAAACTGGACACATGAAATCTCCAGCTGCCGGTCCGGTCTGAAGGCAGACAAGCTGGAGTATGCAGAGATTTGTGCAGAGATCGCAACCTGCAATTCCTAGAAGTGAAGCTGCACGGGAAGCCACCTCCAGATGGTGAACCCCCCCCCCAACAACTAAGACAGTACATATCTAAATTCGTGTTTGAAATGACATGTCTTCATAACAAAGGTTTCTCTCCTTGTGTATTAATGACCATGTTTATGTGTATGTTTAAAGTTTGGTAAACAGTAACTTTAAGGCTAAATTCTTACTAGTCAAAGTTAAATGAAAAAGGTTTTCAACGTAATTCTCATAAAGATAAAATTAACTTACATTTAAAGTCTAAGGTAAAAATTAGTTAACAATCAATATATTTTAACTAAGTTGGTCTAAACAAAAGGTTAAATAGACTTGTTGATATGTAAAACTCTCCATTACCTTCTCTATTAGAAATGGTAGATCGCACAATGGCTATGCTAATTATTCTCATGCCTGAGGTTTCCTTTCCTGAGTACAACTAGGGTGTGTCTCCATCTTGAATGGGTGTAACAAAAGGTTAAAAAGACGTTGTTGCTATGTAAAAGTCTCAAATTCCTTCTCTATTAAAACATTAAATTGTGCTGTGGATATGCTAATAACAAGTTTTGTTTCATAGTAAGTAAATTGCAGCCAGCTGCCTTTGGGACTCTAAGCCGTTCCCCGCCCCCATGCAAATGCCCGTCGAGGCAAGTAGCCCCCCAGAGGCAAGAAATGTTTTTTTTTAAGCTGATAAAGTTTAGCCCACAGAGACAAATATGGCCCCCTCAGGCCTTCCCTTGGCAGCACACTGGTTCTTGTTACTTGCTTACATGTTTCTCCATGCTTGTGCCAGTTTCTTTTTAAAAAATGCCTGTATGATAGAGGTTTCTGTTCACCCCACACCCTTGATAATATAGTCATTTAGTTAAAAAGAAAAGGGGGAATTGTTGTATGCTTTACATTGGGTTCTAGTTCTCCCCCACCAAGAGAATTGGATCAGTCCAGTTAGCTTCGCGTGCCTGCTTGGCCCCGCCCCGAAGGAACCCCTCGAGAGTTCCAGAGTTGAAGAGTTGCAGAGTTCAAGGGTTCCTGAGTTCCGGAGTAAGAGAGAGTGCTTGCGCCGCCGCAAAGAGGCAACACAGTTCTGTTTGGTGATTAGTTTGGTTTAGTTTATGAATCGTTGTCCCTGAATAAAGAAATACAGCTTCCCTGCCCAGCCGTTGTCTCCGCGTCTCTGTTACCCGCCCATGAAGCTATCCCGGCCAGCTAGAGCCAGCCCGAATTTTAACAACAATCAAGCTTCCCCCCTTACAGGTATGGACCATGGGTCTGAACTCAGGTCCTTGCGAATTATAAGGTATGCTCTCAACCACGCAAGCCATCATCCAACCCCTGGGGGCAGTGCTATTTTATTAGCAAGCAACACAGGATTCTGGAATTCCTTTACAGAGGCCTACTGCCACCAATTCATCAGATGAAAGCTCCGTCCCCAGCTCAGACACTTCCCTCTCAAACCAGTGATAATCTCCGAGTCTCATAAGGTGCATCTCAAAATGCCTTTGCTGAAAATCCCCACAAAGTACTTATCACTGTTCTCTCTTGCGCTCGCTCTCTCTGTCTCTTCCTCTCTCTCTTTCTCTCTCTCTCCCTCTCTCTCAGTCGAGGACAAAAGGTGACAGGGTCCTTGTCCTCTAGAAACACTACAGAAGAAGCAAAGAGTAAATAAGGCAGGCTGAGAGATCCCTGGGAGAGGCGGTAACCAAACTCATCTAAAAGGCTGAGTGTCCCTCCACTTCCTTGGTCACCACACTCTGTCCCCAAAGCTTCCACTTCAGATGCATCTGACTAATGACTGTTCAGAGAAACTGCTTGCCAGACTCTGAGTCCTTACTCAGGCAGCAAGCTCCATGGAAAGGAGTCCTGTGCTCGTGCGCACACACATACACACACACACACACACACACACACACACACACTGACACACACGGAGGCAACTACACTGTCATTTCTGCTCTCTTGCTATGTCCACAGTAAGATAAGTCAACAAATACCTGCCGGGAGCTAGGGGAGGGGGATGCATAGTAGTTTACACAACAGACTTTCAAGCCTGAGTCTCACAGGTTCCAGGTTCAAACCCTGACACCATAATAAACCAGGGCTAGGGCTGAGATTAAAAAACACAAAGTAAAACTTGGACTGGTTTGGCGTATTGCACTAAAGCAGGGGCCTCTGGGGAAGGAGGTGAGGGAAGGGGCTGTGGGGGTAGGGAAGGCCTGACTTGGTGCATGATGGTGTAAAGGAACCTAAGTTGGGGGTGACAGTGTTTTGTAGACACCTATGAGAAACTACCCATGTGTCAACAACAACTACATTACAATCCACTCACCCCAATAAAGATAATAATAATAATAAATACCTGCTGAGTCTAGACCTTTGGTTTTTTGTTGTTTGTTTGTTTTGTTTTGTTTTTTACCAGAGCACTGAACCTGGGACTTTGGAGCCTCAGACATGAGAGTCACTTTGCATATCCATTATACTATCTATCCACACCCTGCAGAGTCTAATTAAATGGGTCGGTTTACTAAATGTTTACAGTCTTGGGTTCAAATGTTATGTATGACTAGGCTAGCAAAATAGCTCACTTGGATAACGTCCTGCTTTGCCATGGGCAAGACTCAGGTTTGAAGACTAGAGGAAAAGTCAGGGCTGTGTGTGCACCCCCTCTCTCTTTTTCTTTCTCTCTCTCCCTTCTTCCTCCCCTCCCTCCCTCTCTGCCGGTCTCTCTTTTTCTATAGGAAAAGTCAGTCCAGAGCAGTAAAGCCGCAGCAATAATAAAAAACTAAATTAAATTTAAAGCCTAACTAAACTAAAAAAACAAACTATAAAAATCTATGGCCAGAGGTCGAGTGGTAGCGCAGCGGGTTAAGCGCACGTGGTGTGAAGCGCAAGGACCGGCCTAAGAATCCTGGTTTGAGCCCCCGGCTCCCCACCTGCAGGAGGGTTGCTTCACAAGCAGTGAAGCAGGTCTGCAGATGTCTGTCTTTCTCTCCTCCTCTCATCTTCCCCTCCTCTCTCCATTTCTCTCTGTCCTATCTAACAATGACGACATCAACAACAGCAGCAATAACAACAGCAACAATAATTTTTTTTTTTAAATCTATGGCTGGGGGTCGGGCGTTAGTGCAGCGGGTTAAGCGCAGGTGACGCAAAGCGCAAGGACCAGCATAAGGATCCTGGTTCGAGCCCCCGGCTCCCCACTTGCAGGAGAGTCGCTTCACAGGCAGTGAAGCAGGTCTGCAGGTGTCTATCTTTCTCTCCCCCTCTCTGTCTTCCCCTCCTCTCTCCATTTCTCTCTGTCCTATCCAACAATGGACGACATCAACAACAATAATAATCACAACAAGGCTACAACAAGGGCAACAAAAGGGGGAAGAAAAATGGTCTCCAGGAGCACTGGATTCATGGTGCAGGCACCGAGCCCCAGCAATAACCCTGGAGGCAAAAAAAAAAAAATCTATAGCCAATTTGAAGCAAATAATAAATGACACAATTCAAGTAAGGCAGTGTGCTGAGAGGGGCCTCCTGGCTGAGTGACTGGGAAAAGCTCACTCTGTCTCCCACCCTCCACTTGCTCCTCCTCTGAAGACAGAGGTGAGCTGTGCCTGGCAGCGAAGATCCCACAGGACAGCCCTTCAGAGCCTCCAGCACCAGGCCTAGCCAGAAGCTACCCGGAAGGTACCAGCTACTCCCACCTGGCCCCAGGGCTCATACATCCTCTGCGGCCAACAGATGACTGACTCCCCATGGGTGGGACTTGCTCAGTATTTTGCAGACCTCTTTGTCGTGACCCACAGCAAGGCACACACCTGACACTGCAAGTTGGCACAAACCAGACACTGGTACAGTGGAAGCCCCTAGAAATGCTTGTCGTGGTGAGGGCTGCACACTGGCATTCTACCTTTTCCAGTTTCATTTCTGAACTGAAAGTGCTGTTTCATTTGTGAACTTTCTGTTTCACCTCATTTCTAAAGTGGATCTCACCTGGGCCAGCAAAATAGCTCCTGTGGATAGTGTGCTGCTTTGCCACGTGTGTCACCCAGGTTTGAGCCTGGCCCTGGCCACACTGAAGGAAAAGTTCAGTGTCGGAGTCTGTCTCTGTCTCTGTCTCTGTCTCTTCTCTCTGCCTCACTGTCTCTATCTAAAAAAAATAATTAATAAAGGGGGAGCAGGTGGTGGCACACCCAGTTAAGCACATATAGTACTGAGTGCAAGTACTGAGCGCAAGGACCCATGCAAGGATCTGGGTTTGAGCCCCTAGTTCCCCACCTGCAAGGAGGACACTTCATGAGCAGTAAAGCAGGTCTGCAGGTGTCTGTCTGTTTCCCTCTCTATCTCCCCCTCCTCTCTCAATTTCTTTCTGTTTCTATTCAATAAAATGGAAAAAATGGCTGCCAGGAGCAATGGAATTTTAGTGTCAGCACCGAGCCCCAGCAATAACCCTGGAGGCAGAGAGGAAAAAAAACAAACAAAAAAAAGTGGATGCCACCCAGGACTTGGAAACACCCTGCCCACACTCACCCAGGGTATCAGAGCCACTCTCCACCGTCTCGTTGACCTTCCTGGCAACTCTGGCCACTGCCTCTCCCATTTTCTTCAGCATGCAGACACGGGCTCCTGCTGCCAGCCACCAGGCTGCTCTGCTGCTGTGTGGGCCTGCACCTGGGGAGGACACAGCGCTGTGAAGAGCCCGCCCACAACCAGGTCCCCACCTCCAGACCCACCCTCCCCCAGGTCACTCACCTCCTCACGAGGGGCCCAGAGTCCAGGCCGCATCCAGCTGGGCCTCTGTGGTTGATCCACCCAGCTGAGGAGGAGGCAGCCTGCCCTGCGGGTGTCCTGGAGGGACAGCACGTGTGAGCTGGCCAGAAGCACTGGCCAGGTAAGGTGTGGACTCAGGTACCCTGCTGTGACTCACTGACAGGCGGAGCAGTGGGGAGGAGGCGGGGCAGAAGCAGATGCAGTTTCAGAGCTGGCACCCTGTCTGCAAAACCTGCCCCCCACCCCAGACAACTGCTTCGGCTCCCTGTCCAGCCTACCTCCGCCAGGCGCCTCCTTCATGCCAAGAGGAGATAGAAAGGCAAATGAAATGTAGCCCTGCCTAGTCAGAGCTCACTGTCTGGCACTGGACGCCTATAAGAATTCCCTTACCGGGGCTGGCAGGAGGCTCACACAGCGGCGCACGCACATTACCCCGTGTCCGCATGGGGACCCGGCTTGCTAGTCACATGCGGCAGTGCCTGCAGGGGGGGAGCTTCAGGAGCAGTGGAGCAGTACTGTGGTGGCCCTCCTTCTCCCTGTCACTCAGCTTCTAGCTATCGGAGACAGGGAAATGACTCCCCAGGAGCAGTGGAATTGTGCTGGCACTGAGTCCCAGAGATAACCTTGTGGCAAAAAATAAAGGGGGGAGAATGACAACAACAACAACAAAAAGCCTTGAGAAACTATTCTGAGGCCCTGTCTTCATCTAAATAAAAGATTTAGTAATGCCCACTTCACTGGGTTACATAAGGATAGAGGCAAAAACTTTTACAGCCCAGAGTGTAGAACACTTAGGCTCTCAAAGGGAGCTAGTGGAGAGGATAAGACAGTATATATCCTGGGGCCCTATTTGGGAAATCCTGGGGTTCCCAAACAGACATGATGGGCCTAGACCTCGAAGAAGTCCCTCTTTCCATTGTTACCGGTCATCTCTGTCAGGAATAACAAAACAGACCCCTTTGTGGGTCCCCACAGGACCTTGCCCTCAACTTGGATCAACAATGGTAGAGAATGCTCCATCTTCCTAAGGGAGGATGGACTTTATGCTACACCTGAGGAAGATGGGTCCTGATATTGGGGCAGCTTGGAATCTTCCTACTCATGACCACAGAATGTGAGCTCAGATCTACAGGGATGCAGAGATAGGCTCCTAAGTTGAATATGGGCCCCAGATCACATCAAATCGATGGGGTTTACAGTCAACAATATTTATACACCTTTCTCATATTTGGGAGCTACTCTCTTCCCTGATCCAGCTTTCTGGTCCTTTTCCCAGCCATGGCATCATGTCCCCAGACAATAACTTGGATCCACCTGCAAATCAGATTTCAGGTTCAGGGGGAAAAAAAAAACTAGTATAGCCACAGGTCCTTTGGAACATAACTAAAATATAACTACTAGCTCTCTACAAAATGAAGGACCCCCTCCCCCCCAACTCTTCATCTGCACTACTCCAGCCTTTAGGTTCATGGTTAGTCAACAACTTGTTCGGCTTCATATGTTAACTCTACTTTCAGCCACCAGGTTCCAAATGCTAGCATGATGCCAATCAAAATTCCCTGGATAGATGACCCCACCAATGTGTCCTGGAGCTCTAATTTTCCAGAACCCCACCCCACTAGGAAAAGAGAGAGGTAGGCTGGGAGTATGGATTGAGCTGCCAATGCCCATGTTCAGTGGGGAAGCAATTACAGAAGCCGGACCTTCCACCTTCTGTACCCACAATGACCTTGGGTCCATACTCCCAGAGGATTAAAGAATAGGAAAGCTATGGGGGGGGGGATGAGATACAGAGTTCTGGTGGTGGGAACTGTGTGGAGTTGTACCCCTCTTATCCTATGGTTTTGTCAATGTTTCCTTTTTATGAAAAAAAAAAAAAAAGACAGTACATATCCAGATGCAATGTTGGCATTTGGTCCCAGTTTCAGATTCATGTGACTTTAAAAAAAAAACAATGGTGTGCAACTCATCTTTAAGGAATGAGTAGAATCTCCACCTCTCCACCTCCAGGAAGTCTTCCCTAATTGCCCCAGCTTTTATTCTTCTCTCTTCCTTCTAAGTCTTAGCAGCACTTCATACCTCTGCTTGAAATGCCTTGGCTGCCACCAACTAGGGCAGTGATGCCTTGGGTCAAACAGTTCACTGATGAAAACCTGACAGATTAAAAACCTCATCCCAGGTGACAAGTTCAGACATCCTATGACACATGACAGAAAACAGACAAGAAGCAGGAACAGAAAGTCTGGAAGTTAAAGCAAATCACTAAGAGAAGCGTACCTGACATTTCAGGAGATGCTCTGGACAGGTGTGCCCTCAATTCGCAGGACGTTCCTACTGTCTAAATCACTACCTTTGTTAATTGACCACGAATCCAGCCTCCCTTCAACACTGCCCTTCACTGCAGGGAGAATGCCTTCATGAGGCCCAGCTAACAGTTCACCTCCCAGGTCAAATGACTGAGGGCTGTCACTTTTGGCACAGGCAGGACTATGAGATGGAAGGATGGCAATGCCATGTGAGTGTAAGTCCCAAGATGGGGTAAAGGAGTCCCAGAACTGGTGACCTGGGGGGGGGGGGGTACAGTAGGCAAAGTGTTAGACTTGGCCTCTCAAGTATGAGAGCCCTGGTACTGCACAGCCCAGAGTGATGGATGCTATGGTTCTCATTCATTCTCTCTCCTCTCTATTTTCTCTTCTCTTCCTCCTCTTCTTCTTCTCCTTTTCCTTCTTCTCTCTCTCTCTCTCTCTCTCCCTCCTTCCCTCCCTCCCTCCCTCATCAATAAACCCATCTAAAAAAGTAAGCAAATGGGAGTCAGGCAGTAGCACAGCGGGTTAAGCGCACGCGGCGCAAAGCTTAAGGATCCCGATTCAAGCCCCCGGCTCCCCACCTGCAGGGAGTTGCTTCACAAGCGGTAAAGCAGGTCTGCAGGTGTCTATCTTTCTTTCCCCCCTCTGTCTTCTCCATTCTCCATTTGTCTTTGTCCTATCCAACAACAACAATGACAATAAGTACAACAATAAAAGAACAAGGCACAAAAGGGAATAAATAAATAAATAAATATTTTTTAAAAAGTAAGTAGAGTCCCAGAATTGAGGGAGGAATAGACCTGGGTAAAGGGAGCCTGAAGTTTGCCTCCAGAAGAGCAGCTATCACGCTGTCCCCAATCACTCAGCCCAACACTGGGTCTCTGGCAAAAGAGAATTCAAGAATTTATGTTAACAGGAGGCCAGAGAGAAAAGGGTTAAGAGGTAGAGGGGAAAAGTAAAGAAAGTTGCTCCCTTTTTATTTTAAAGTGTTTCCGAGGAAGCTGGACAATGCACATCTGGTTAAGCGCACATAGTATGAAGCACAAGGACCCATGCAAGGATCCCAGTTCGAGCCCCCCTGCTCCTCACTTGCAGGGGGGACACTTCACAAGCAGCGAATCAGATCTGTTGGTGTCTTTTTCTCTCCCTCTCTATCTTCCCTTCCTCACTCAATTTCTCTGTCCTAACAAAATTTAAAAAGGGAAAAAAAATGGCTACCAGGAACAGTGGCTTCATAGTACCAGCACCAAGCCCCAGTGATAACCCTGGAGGAAAAAAAAAAAAAAAGTGTTTCTGAGAAGAATAAAAAACTTTTTAATCAACACGCCAAAACCACCATGGCTGCCTAATCTCATGAGTTCCACAATCACACTATTTGTGGGAATATTCAGCATTCAAGGCAACTCTCCTTGAACCAGAACCCAATCACAGGTCACCAAGAAAATCCCACACATCCAAGTTCCTGACTTCTTTAGGCAACTGGTACACTCAACATACAGGGACCATGGTAGTAGAGCTGAGGGGGTACAACTGGTTGAGTGCACACGCTACAGTGCTCCAGGACCCAGGTTCAATACCCTGACACCCACCTGCAGTGGGAAGTTTCATGAGCTGTGAAGTTAGACTGCAGATGTTTGTCTCCCTTCTCTGCTTCCTCCTTCTGTCTCAGTTTGTCTCTAGCCAATAAATTAAAAAATTAGAAAAATAAACATATTACCACCAGGGTTGGAGGTAGCAAAAAGTCTGAGTGTCTCAAAGCGGAGAAACAGGAAGCAACAGCACACGTGGGTCTGAGTGTGGGTTACTCTAATCAGAAGGCCTTTTCTTCGTGAGAACTACAGCGGTTATCTTTGCGAGGTGAGCGGGGAACACAGAACGTTCATGGTGAGTGTGGTATGAAGTGATACCGCGTAGTCTTACAATCTTGTAATCACACACACACACACACACACACATAATTTAAAAATAAAAATAAAATCTATTTTTTTTGCCTCCAGGGTTATTGCTGGGGCTCAGTGCCTACACCATGAATCCACTGCTCCTGGAGGCCATTTATTCCCCTTTTGTTGCAGATGGGGAGCCGGGGGCTCAAACCGGGATCCTTAAGCGGGTCCTTGCACTTTGCGACTGGTGCACTTAACCCACTGTGCTACCACCCGACCGCCACAACATCTGTTTTTTAAAAAAGAAAGGGTGGGGGGTTGGGCGGTAGCGCAGCGGGTTAAGCGCATGTGGCGCAAAGCGCTAGGACGGGTGTAAGGATCCCGGTTCGAGTCCCCGGCTCCACACCTGCAGGGGAGTCGCTTCACAGGCGGTGAAGCAGGTCTGCAGGTGTCTGTCTTCCCCTCCTCTCTCCATTTCTCTCTGTCCTATCCAACATCGAACAACATTAACAACGGCAATAATAGTAACCACAACGAAGCTACAACAAAAGGGGGAAAAAATGGCCTCCAGGAGCGGTGGATTCATGGTGCAGGCACCGAGCCCAGCAATAACCCTGGAGGGAAAAAAAAGAAAAAAGAAAGGGTGGTCTTTTGCCCTACATCCTGGAAACCCTTCAGAAACCCTTCAGTGGTCACACTGCGGTCCCTCACCCCTCTGCACACCCAGTTCTCTGCCCTGGAAATGTGTATCATGGAGTCAGAAACTGTTTAAACTCAACATCACCTCAGCACCTTCTGTATGGCCCCCAGTGCAAAAAAAAAAAAAAAAAAAAAAGGTACAGACACAGGTTAAAAACCAAAATAAATGTCCCACGAGGTCGGAGCAACCCTACGACAAGAAGCAAAGTGAACCAAGTGCTCATAGAGCCATGACACCAGGCCCAGAGACTGTGTGTGTCTACCATAAAGGCGCACGACAAGGCTAGGAGACAGGAGACAAGAGGAATACCAAAGAGATGAAGGAAAGATGAAGACAGGCAGGCAGCAGATTACTGGGGGGAGGACTTAGATGTCTGCCCTGTTTCTCACTAAGGAACTAGGGGAAGCTCTGCTATCCTCTTTCTTTCTTTCTTTCTTTCTTTCTTTCTTTCTTTCTTTCTTTCATTTTATGTATTTACTGAGGAGAGAGAGAACCAAAGCCATCAGTCTGGCACATGGGCTGCCAGGGATCGAACTTAAGACCTCATGTTTGAGAGTCCAAGGCCTTATCTACTGATACTATGCCACCTTCTGAACTACCCTATTTATTTACGTATTTATTTGCACCCTCAGTTTTGCTGGAGCCTTGTACCTATATGATTCCTCTTTCCCTCTCTCTCTCTCTCTCCTCTCCCTGCCCCCCCCTTTATTCCATCTAGGAGTGAGAGACAGAAAAAGAGGCAGATAGGAGAAAGACCACACTGCTCTACCACTCATGAAACTTCCCCTGTGCATGGTGCTTTCATGAACCCAGGTCCTTGCTCATGATAAAGGTTGTACTCTGCTGAATAAGCTATCTCCTGGCCCCCGGAAAACTCTTTTTTTGTTTAAAGAGCTTAGTTAGAATCTAGGCAGTGGTGTAGCAATGCACCTGCTAAAACATGCATGTTACAATGCACAGGACTCAGACTCTAGTTCCTGGTACCCACCTGCAGGGTAGAAGTGTCTTCACAAGTGGTGAAGCAGTAGCACTGTGAGTGTCTCTCTCTGCTTCTCTATCTCCCCCTTCTAACTCAGTTTCTTTCTGTCTCTATCCAATAAATAAATAAGTCAAACAGGGCTTGATCCAACCAGAGTTTTGGAAAGTTATTAAGGTCCTGAGAAACTTCATTTGTAAAACAGAAATTCCATCTTCCTCACTAGGTTATTTTGAAAAGTAAACGGCATAAAACTTATATGTATGTATGCACAAATAACCCTTGAGAAAGTCTTCACAAACCATTGAGGGCTGCCCACATTAAGGCGTTACTGAAATGTGACTAGACAGATAGTGATAATAAAGATAGAGTACTGAATGGGGGGGTGTGGCCAAAGTTGTCCTGTTTTGTGGGAGCTGACAATCCCGCTTCCTATATCTGTAACCGGTTTTCACCTGGACACAAGACTAGAGGAGGGGGCAGTTCTTGCTTAAACCCTGATCACAGCTCTGAGCTCCCTCCCTTACAAGTGAGAACTATACCTTATCTTTAGGCCCGAGATCTTTGCAAAGGAGCTGCCTCAACACCCTGTCCGCACCAGCTGCTCCTATATTTAGTTACTGGTGTGGTCACTTGGGAACTTTAGAGCCTGGCAGCAGCTTCGAAGGGCAACTCGAGCCTCCTGAGCCATGGGTGCAAGCTCCCCCACCGCTGACTCCCAGTTCCTCTGGACTACTGTCAAGCGGCAAGGTGGTAGGGAGACCAGCCCGGTTGAATCCAAGCAACCAGGAAGGCCTAGAAGAGAACTGACCCACTTTTCCACCGAAAGGGAAGAACCCCACTAAGGCATGAGCAGGGCGGGCTGTACCTTGTTTTGGAGTCATGAGGTCCACAGGGCCCCCCTACTAGTGGCACCCAGTGATCCTTGGGGTGCGCCTGCCAGCAGAGCAGAAGGGCCCTCCTCACCTGTCTGCCTGACCTCCAGACCCGTAGCCAATGGCTCCTAGCTGATAGCCCTCTGCTCAGCCAGCAGGCTGGGACAAGGGAGAAAAAACAGGCAGCGGGCTGAATGCTGGTGACCACAGAGGGCCGAGAATACTGCGCCGCCCGCCAAAAGGCTCACTCCCTGCCGGGCACCTGCAGCTTCCCTGAACCAAAGCAAACCTCAAAAAGATCGCTTTGGGGACGAAATGCAGTACAGCTTCGCTCAGCGGGGCTACCTCCCTTGGGGAATGGAGGCCGCCCGGGGCTACTTCCCTAGCAAGGCTCCCTACTCCCTGGCACCGCTGCACCCACACCCCCGAACCAGCTGGAGTGCAGCGGCGGTCTGCCAGCAGGAGCAGGAGCAGGCGCAGGAGCAGGCGCAGCGCCGAGCCCGGGGCACTGCGGAGGTCACTGCTGGTGCACCGCGACTCCTTCCACCGGGCGACCTGGGGGAGGGGACACTGCAGAAGCCTGAGCACTTCTCTCCCTTTCTCTCCCAGCCCCTCCAGCGTTTAGCCTCAAACTACATTTACTTTGTGGGGCCCTGCTCCAGGCTGCTTTCGGCTCCACTTACGGCGACAATGCCTCCTAGCGCCCTGCGCAGCGCAGTCACGCTCCCTCGGCCACCGGCGGCGCCCCATGCAATAGCGGCGAGTCCAAGCCGGCAGGGAGGGGCGCGAGGGGCAGCGGGAAGTGCGCGCAAGGCCACTCGACCAATCACCGCGTCGGGAAAGGCACGTGGGCGGGGCAGACATTGGGGCGGGGCCTCCTATAGCCAATCAGTGAGCCTGTCTTCACGCCATACCCAGGAGCTGCGCACACCACAGGGTGGCTCCCACCCTCTGGTCGGTTGGGTGGATCCGCTTTGTGTGAGGCTTCTGGGGAGGGCAAGAGGGTTGGCAGACCCGAGGTGTACATGTGAACGTGCATCGGATTAAGTTTGTTCTGTTCCGGCAGACTGTTCTATTTGCTCCAAACCAAACAGACCCCGTCACTTCTGTTTCACTTAAAAGCTTAGCATATCTAAGGCAACTTTCTGAATGAATGTTTTCTCTTCCTGCTATGGTAGATGCAGACCTGAGACAGAACAGTGCTCCCATGCAGGTAGTAAGAGCTCAGTAGTATTACCGAAGACTGATGACCCTAGCCTGGAGTTTCCCACATTCATGCATAACCTCAGCCCTCTCTCTTAAGAATTTCATCCTGGACTGTACATGGATAAGACTTCCCCAAATAGATCAAAGCTTGGCATATGGTTAAGTGCACTTATCAGTGAGGTTTCTGTTTATTTTTGCTGTATCCTGAAGCATCTCCAAACTTTGAAGTATTTAGTTCATTGGTTTATATGTCAACATTAGGCTGGACTCATCTGGACCCCCTTATGCAGTGACTAGATCAGTAGCTAGCCAGTGAGGCTAACCATCTCAATGAGACAAATCCTAAAATGGCTATTGAAAAAGTGTTTCTCAAACCTGTTTTGTTAAACCACCTTCCAGATATTGTATCTGCTGTATCTGAGCCCCACCCAGTGGCGAGCTGGAGTTACTTGTTTAGACCCACGGAGCTCATTCTACATCTTTTTCCAACACTATCTTCAATGTAGGAATTCAAGGTGACTTTTGGAAATAGTGAGAATTTATACTGTGGAAACTGACTACAAAACAGGACTTTCCTTTTTTCCAAAGAAAGTTTACCAGAACACTATGTATACTATTATTTACTTATTTTTATTTACCCTTTAAATTGACTCACTTCTCCCTCCCTTCCCACCCTATGCTGGGGCCTTTAGCTTGCACCAGTCTACCCATGAGACCAATTCTTTTTTCATTCTTTTGATTTCACGTAGACAGGCAAGCACATTGAGGGAGAGATACCACAGTACTATTTTATCATCCCAGGAACAACTTCAATACTGTAGTGTTTCCATGTGGTGCCAGAACTTTGTGCATGGTAATGTATGTTCCCTACCCAGTAAAAGATCTCTGGCTCCTGAGGGGTCAGGCGGTAGCTCCGCGGGTTTAGCGCATGTGGCACGAAGCGCAAGAACCGGCATAGGGATCCTGGTTCTAACCCCTGACTCCCCACCAGCAAGGGAGTCACTTCACAGGCGGTGAAGCAGGTCTGCAGGTGTCTTTCCCCCTCTCTGTCTTCCCCTCCTTCCTCCATTTCTCTCTGTCCTATCCAACAATGACATCAATAACAACGATAATAATGACCACAACAATGGTAAAACAACCAGGGTAACAAAAGGGAAAAATGGCCTCCAGGAGCAGCGGATTCGTGGTGCAAGAACCGAGCCCCAGCAGTAACCCTGGAGGCAAAAAAAAAAAAAAAAAAAAAAAAAAACTCTGGCTCCTGACTTTTTTTTTTAACTTAAAAATGTTTTCTTTTAATTTTTTATAATTATTTATTTATTTTCCTTTTTGTTGCCCTTATTTTTTTGTTGTTGTTGTTATTGATGTCATCTTTGTTAGATAGGACAGAAAAAAATGGAGAGAGGAGGGGAAGACAGAGAGGGGGAGAGAAAGATAGACACCTGCAGACCTGCCTCACCGCCTGTGGGTGGGGGGCCAGCGGCTCGAACAGGGATTCTTACGTGGGTCCTTGCACTTCATGCCATGTGTGCTTAACCCGCTGTGTTGGCTGCCCGATTCCCAAAAATGTTTATTCTATCGTCAGCAAAATAGCTCATATGGCTAGAGTGCTGCTTTGTCATGTGCACAGTCCTCATTCAAGCCTGATTGCCCACCGCATGGAAGGAAGCTTTGGTAACTATGGTCTCTTTCACTCTTCCTCTTTGCCTCTCTCTCTTTTTTAAATTTTTTTTTTATTTATTGGATAAAGACAGCCAGAAACGGAGAGGGAAAGGGGAGATAGAGAGGGAGAGAGACAGAGAGACACCTGCAAGCACTGCTTCACTCCTGGCAAAGCTTTCCCCCTGCAGGTGGGGACCGGGGGCTTGAACCTGGGTTCTTGTGTATTGTAGCATGTACACGCGACCAGGTGCGCCACCACCCGCCCACCCCTTGCCTCTCTATCTCGATCTAAAAATATATTTATTTTACCAGGATTTTTTTTTTTTTTTTTTTTTTGGTCTCCAGGGTTATTGCTGGTGCTAGGTGCCTGCGCTACAAATCTACTGCTCCTGGAGGCTGTTTTTTCCCTTTTGTTGCCCTTGTTGTTTATCATTGTTATTGTTGTTGTTGTTGTTGTTGTCATTGTTGTTGGATAGGACAGAGAGAAATGGAGAGAGGAGGGGAAGACAGAGAGGAGAGAGAGATAGACACCTGCAGACCTGCTTCATCGCATGTGAGGCGACATCTGCAGGTGGGGAGCCGGGGACTTGAACAGGGGGGGCTTGAACCGGGATCCTTCAGCCATTCCTTGTGCATTGTGTCACATGTGCTTAACACACTGCGCGGAAAACACTAGAAGAAGAAGAACACACTGCGCCACCACCCAGCATCCCCAGGAAATTTTATATCACAACCACAATAGAAACCATTTTCAACTGCCACATAAATATACAATATATGCTGGGTACACCCCGTAGAAAGCACACATTGCCATGTGTAAGGAACGGGGTTCCAGGCCCCCCTCCCCCCATACCCATCTGCAGGGGAGTGAGGAAAGATTCACAAACAGTGAAGTAGTGAAGCAGTGCTGCAGGTTTCTCTCTTTCTCCCATCTCTCCCTTCCCTCTCAATTTCTCTCTGTCTATATAAAAACAAATAAATAAATAGTCACCAAGAGCAGTGGATTCCTTGTGCAGGCACCAAGACACAGCAATAAAAAAAGAAAAAAATACAATAAAAATGCAACAATATTATTAAGTTCTAGCAAATTACTGTAGCTGTTAAAGACCTACATTGAGGGGCCAGGGGGTGGCGTGCCTGGTTGAGCGCACATTACAATGTACAAGGACCTGGGTTCGAGCCACCAGTCCCCACCTGCAGGGGGAATGTTTTGCAAGTGGTGAAGCAGTGCTGCAGGTGTTTCTCTGTCTCTCTCCCTCTCTATCACCCCCTTCCCTCTTGATTTCTGGCTATCTCTATCCAATAAATAAATAAAGATAATTTTAAAAAGACCTACATTGAGGGCCTTTCCTTTCATGTTGTTGTTGCTGTTTGTTTGTTTGCTTTTATCTCTTTATTGGAGGATTAGTGGTTTATAGTTGACAGTAAAATACAATAGTTTTTACATGCATAACATTTTCCAGTTTTCTATTTAACAATTCAACCCCCACTAGGTCCTCTGCCATCATGATCCAGGACCTGAACCCTCCCCTCTCATCCCAGAGTCTTTAACTGGTGCAATACACCAACTCCAGTCCAAGTTCTGCTTAGTGTTTTTCCTTCTCATCTTGTTTTTCAACTTCTGTCTAAGAGTGAGATCATTCCGTATTCATCCTTTTGTTTATGACTTATCTCACTTAACATGATTCCTTCAAGCTCCATCAGGGATAGGGTGAAGGTGAACTCACCTTTTTTTTTCTTTTTTATTCAACTTCTATTATTATTATGATGATTTAAATACTTTCTTGCCTCCAGGGTTATTGCTGGGCTCAGTGCCTGCACCATGAATCCACTGCTCCTGGAGGCCATCTTTTTCCCCATTGCCCTTGTTGTTGTAGCCTTGTTGTGGTTATTATCATTGTTGTTGTTGATGTCATTCATTGTTGGATAGGACAAAGAGAAATGGAGAGAGGAGGGGAGAGAAAGACAGACACCTGCAGACCTGCCTCACCATTTGTGAAGCGACTCCCCTGCAGGTCGGGAGCCAGGTGCTCAAACCGGGTCCTTGCGCTTTGCACCACGCGCACTTAACCCGTTGTGCTACCGCCCGACCCCCGATTTTAATTTTTATTTATAAAAAGGAAATACTGACAAAAACCATAGGGTAAGAGGGATACAACTCCACACAGTTCTCACCACCAGAACTCCTTATCCCATCCCCTCCCCTGATAGCTTTCCTATTCTTTATTCCTCTGGGAGTATGGACCCAGGGTCATTGTGGGATGCAGAAGGTAGAAGGTCTGGCTTCTGTAATTGATTCCCTACTGAACATGGGTGTTGACAGGTCGATCCATACTCCCATCCCGTCTCTCTCTTTTCCTAGTGGGGTGGGGCACTGGGTAAGCGGGGCTCCAGGACACATTGGTGGGGTTGTCTGCCCAGGGAAGGCTGGTTGGCATCATGTTAGCATCTGGAACCTGGTGACTGTACAAAATGGAGGGGTCCCCCCCAACTCATCATCCGAACCATTCCAGCCTTTAGGTTCATGATTAATCAACAATTTTTTTGGCATTATATGTTGACTCTTTTTCAGCCACCAGGTTCCAGATGCTACCATGATGCTAACCAGCCTTCCCTGGGCAGACAACCCCACCAATGTGTCCTGGAGCCCCACTTCCCCAAAGCCCCACTCCACTAGGGAAAGGGAGAGGCAGGCTGGGAGTATGGATCAACCTGTCAATGCCCATGTTCAGCAGGGAATCAATTACAGCAGCCAGACCTTCCACCTTCTGCACCCCACAATGACCTTGGGTCATTACTCCCAGAGGGATAAAGAATAGGAAAGCTATCAGGGGAGGGGATGGGGTAAGGAGTTCTGGTGGTGGGAATTGTGTGGAGTTGTACCGCTCTTATCCTATGGTTTTGTCAGTGTTTCCTTCTTATAAATAAAAGTTAAAAAAAAAAATAATACAAATGCAGATTAAAAAAAAAGAATATAGTTCTCACCTTTTGTGGGGGAGGAGGAGGAACTGTACTGCATCAAGGAGAAATCCAAGTTGGACAGAACTAAGCAGAGTTTCAAGGACAGATTGCACCCACTTTGCCTGCCAAATGCAAAACTAATAATAATGCTTGAATAAATTACAAAAGGTGGGTTGGAAGAGAGAGGTGAGAGGTGCCAAGTTCTGGGGAGAAAGACTAAAGAAATATCTGAAGCTCGAAACTGGGAATAAGAGAGGAGAAGCTAGTCAGGCAGGGAAAGTAGGGCTGGTTCCCAAAAGGTGAGGGGCCTAGAGAGAGTCAGTGCCAGATCTGCTGTAGGAAGGTGGAGAATGGGAGGAATAAGAACTGTGGGGATTGGTAATTCAAAAGTTGTTCCTGGGGGTGCCAGCAGGTGGTTCATCCAGTAAAGCTCACAGCACACACATTACCAGTTCAGCCCCAGTCTACCACATAGAAGCATCTTTAAAGGGGAAGCAAAACAAGCAGTGAAGTAGTATTGTGGTATCTCTCCTATCTATCTATCTCTGTTTCTCATGCTCTACCTAAAAGGGTGAGGGAAAAAAAAAAGTCTAACAGAAGTAGTGGAATCATACAGGTGTCAAAACCCGGGGATAACCTTGTGGCAAGACAAAGTTTTTTTTTTTACTAACTCTTTGTTTTTGTTTACAACTCTTAACAGAACCAGGACACAATAACAAAGCAGCAAGACCAGCAATATATGTATATATGGTGACTGGTAGGCACCAGGTGTTGTTCTAAGCATTTCATACATGTCTACTCATTGAATCCTCACGATAACCCTTAAGAGCCTCCAAAGTCTGTCTATTGAATCATCAATCCACAGACTTTAATCACAGTGGAAATAAGATAGGATGTGCAGTCACTTTGATGCTTGCCCTGAGCAGAGTTCTTTATGGAATCCTCCTCTTCCAACCCTGTTGGGTAGTATGCCAGCTCCCTCCCCCCCCCCACCCCCCCATCCCACCCCCACTTCTGTCTCTAATCCTACTTAACTAAGCACCGGTATGCCTGTATGAGATTGGTTTGATCCCACGGAAAGCTGTGGTCTATTTACATAAATCACTAACTATGCACCACCCTCCATCCAGAGCATTGGTGGTTCAGTGGTAGAATTCTCACCTGCTCCGCCCCCTCTCCTTGTCACACCCTGATTTTCACCAGTCACTTTTCTCTCCACCCTCTCTACATCACATCCTGTTCACACCCTACTTGGAAAGTATATATAAGGACAGGATTGTTCGTTTTAGTTTAGTTTTAGTTTAGCTTAGCTTGGCTTAGATTGTGCTGCGTTCCGCATGAATAAAGAGATACTGCCTACAGCTCAACCATGAGTCCCGGGTCGTCTGTCTCCCGTCAGTGAAGTTCAGCCCGACACAACCCCTCCAGATAACCCCAGAGTGTTAAAGAATAGGAAAGCTATCAAGGGAGGGGATGGGATACAGAGTTCTGATGGTGGTAATTGTGTGGAGTTGTACCCCTCTTATCCTATGTTTTTGTCAGTGTTTCCTTCTTATAAATAAAATAAAACAGGTGAAAAAAATCCCTTTGGGGGAGTCCGATGGAAGTGCAGTGGATTAAGCGCACATGGCACAAAGCACAAGGAACGGCATAAGGATCCTGGTTCAAGCCCCCCGGCTCCCCACCTGCAGGGAAGCCACTTTACAGGGAGTGAAGCAGGTCTGCAAGTGTCTATCTTTTTCTCCCCCTCTCTGCCTTCCCCTCCTCTCTCCATTTCTCTCTGTCCTATCTAACAACCATGACATCAACAGCAACAAGAATAATAACTACAACAATGAAAAACAACAAGGGCAACAAAAAGGGGGGGGAAATCCCTTTGGGTCCTCTTGAGAATTCTATGTTTTCCCCTGTAAGAATTCTCCGGCCAAGATACTACCTCAGTGCTCATCACAATGGTCTAGCTCATCTGCCTCTTCTATCTTATTTTTTCCCCAGTGGGGTTATCACTGGGGCTTGGTGCCTGCATGGCAAATCTGCCATTCCCAGTGTTTTGTTACTATTGTGGTTTTGTTTGTTTTTAGATAGAGACAGAGAGAAATTCAGAGGCAAGGGGGAGGGAGAGGGAAATAGAGAAACAGACAGCACTGATTCAGTGCTCATGAAGTTTCCTCCCCTGCATGTGAAGACTAAGGGCTTGAACCCCAGTCCTTGCACAAGGTAATATGTGCGTTCCACCAGGTGCACTGACACCCATCTCCTTTTAGCCTGAATACCCCATCCTAGAAATATAGGCATACTGTTAAATCTCAGGTCACTAGAAGACACAAAAGCCCCTTTAGGAGAACTGTCAGGTTTTATCTACCCTCAAGTCGCCCTTCAGAGCCTAGCACACAACTAGTGTCTCAAACTAGATGACTATTTTTCGATTTCATAGGTCATTACCCAGGAGCAGGCTGGGAGTTCAATTTAGTGACTGTATTAGCTACTTACTGCTTCATAACAAATTATCTAAAACTTAGCAGTTAAAGACACAACATACCTTATATTAGGGTTTCTGTGGTCAGGAATTTAGGCATGGATCACCTGGGCATTTGGGCTCTGGGTCCCTCACTAGTCAGCTTGACCAGAAAGTATCCTCTTCCTAGCCACTCACATGACTGCTGGAAGGATTCAGGTTCTGTAAAGCCTCAAGTCCACGTAAGCTGTTTGCAAGAATCTTAGTTTGGTTTTCTGTATACTTCTTTGCAGCCTGCATCCACAGCACTGCACCCTGCTTTACCTGAGTGAGCAAGGGAGAAGGCAAGAGAGACATATATCATGAAATATCAGCTTTATAACTGCAAGTGGCATCTTTTCACGTTGACTGGATTCTTTTCATTAGAGTAAGCTAGTCACTAGGTCTGGCCTATGCACAGAGGGAGAGAATTGGATCGGATAAGTATTTCAGGAGGCTGGAATCATTGGAAGTCATTTCAGAAACTATAGCCACAGTGGGTAGAGTCATACATTTGTGAGGAAATTCTTTTTTAAATTATATTATTTATTTATTATTGGATAGAAACAGAAGTTGAAAGGAGAGGAGGAGGAAGAGAGGGAAAGAGTCAAAGAGACACCTGCAGCCCTGTTTCACCACTTGTGAAGCTTTCCCCCTGCAGGTGGGGACCAAGGGTTAGAACCTACATCCTTAATGTGTGTGCTTAACCAGGTGTGCCACTGCCTGGTCCAAACTTCTTTGTCTGTTTATTTGTTTGTTTTTATTTTTGCCTTCAGGGTTATCACTGAGGCTCCATTCCAGGACTACGAATCCACTGCTCTTGGTAGCCATATCTCTCTCTCTTTCTCTTTTCTATTTCATTTGATAGGACATAGAAAAATTGAGAGGAGAAGAGAAAATAGTAAGGGAGAGAAAGCTAGATACCTGCTTCACTATTTGTGAAGCATCCCCGCAGAGGTGGGGCTCAAACCTGGGTCCTTCTATCTAGTACTATGTGCACTTAACCAGCTGCATCATCCCTGCCATGTGAGGATATTCTTTATCATTTAATAAAATTTGTTTTTCATATGGCACAAGAGAATAAACTCAAGGATATGTATGATACCATGTAGTGAGTACTTTTTTTTTTTTTTAGAGAGAGGGAGAGGGAAAAAGAGGTGAGACACCTCAACACCACTCCACCATGCAGGGAACTCTCCCCATGCTGTCCAGGATGTGACCATGCGGTGCTCGGGCTCAGATCCAGACTCTTACGCATAGGAAGGCACATGCTCTACTGAGTGAGCTATCTCCCCAGCCCACAGGTCTTCAATTTCTTCTAGATGCTCTAGTAGGTATTATGGCGACAGTGTTTAGCTTAGGAAATATAGTTTCTACTTTCCCAGTGTGTTTAACTTGATAACACGCTCTCAGAAATTAAAAGAACATGCAAAATACATCTGTATGGTTTGTGAAGAGAATCATAGAAAAGCCTGGCTTAGACTGGATATCAGAAAGAGCGCCGCTGTGGAAACTGTATTTGGATTGAGTGAAACCTGAGGAAAGAACATGAGTGACCAGACCAGGACAAGAGAGATCGAGGGACACCTGAGGCAGAGGACACATACATCTGATGTTCTGAAGCTACAAAGAATTGATATTTTCTTTTCTTCTTTTTGTAATCTTTATTTATTTATTGGATAGAGACCGCCAGAAATCAAGAGAGAGCGGGGAGATAAAGTGAGAAGAGAGACACCTGTAGCACTGCTTTACCACTTGCAAAGCTTTTCCCCCTGCAAGTGGGGACTGGGGGCTTGAACCCAGGTCCTTGTACGTTGTAATATGTGTGCTCAACCAGGTATGCCACCACCCAGCCCCAGAATTGATATTTTCAAGGGAAAAAGGTGGTATGCAATGGCAGAATAGGCACCGGACAGACATGGTAGAGTGGATGCTCAAGAGAGTATCAAAAAGGTTGGCTTTGGGGAGTCAGGCAGTCATGCAGCAGGTTAAGCGCACATGGTGCAAAGTGCAAGGACCAGCATAAGGATCCCCAGTTCGAGCCCCCGGCTCCCCACCTGTAGGAGAGTTGCTTCACAGGCGGTGAAGCAGGTCTGCAGGTGTCTGTCTTTCTCTCCCACTCTATCTTCCCCTCCTCTCTCCATTTCTCTCTATCCTATCCAACAATGACAACAACAAAACAACAAGGGCAACAAAAGAGAATAAATAAATATAAAAAAGAAAAGAAAAACAACAAGGGCAACAAAAGGGAAAATAAATAAAATATATATTTTTTAAAAGGTTGGCTTTGGTGATGTGCTTGAAATGTAATTATCTAAAAAAAATTTTTTTGAAGAGGGTAAGAGCAAAATTTGATTTTTTTTTCCCTCCAGGTTTATTGCTGGGTCTTGATGCAGGCACTATGAATCCACTGCTCTTAGAGGGAGGCCCTTTTTTTTTTTCATTTTATTGGATAGGACAGAGAGAAACTGAGAATGGGAGAGGGAAATAGAGAGGGAGAGAGATGGAGAGACACCTACAGACTTGCTTCACTGCTTGTGAAGTGACGCCCCCTGCAGAGGGGATCTAGGGGCTTGCACTGGGATCCTTGTGCAGGTCCTTGCGCTTTATACTATGTGCATTTACCCAGTGTACCACCATCCGACCCCTGATTTAATTTGTTTTAAGTCCTCTCACACTGCAATGCAGATAAGGACTAGAGGGAAGAAGTTAGAAATGGGCATGGGGGATAGGGGTGCGCTGGGCGGTAGTGCAGTGCGTTAAGTGCACACGGAGCGAAGTGTAAGGACCAGAATAAGGATCCCGGTTTGAGCCCCCTAGCTCCCCACCTGCAGGGGAGTCACTTCACAGGTGGTGAAGCAGGTCTGCAGGTGTCTGTCTTTCTCTCCCCCTGTCTGTCTTCCCCTCCTCTCTCCATTTCTCTCTGTCCTATATGGCAACAACAGCAATAATAATAATAATAATAATAACAACAACAAGGGTGACAAGGGCAACAAAAAGGGAAAAATGGCCTCCAGGGGCAGTGGATTTGTAGTGCAGGCACAGAGCCCCAGCGATAACCCTGGAGACAAAAAGAAAAAAAAGAAATGGGCTTGGGAAGGACAATTAGGAAGCTCATTCAGATCTTCTGTGGAGATGGCACAAAGATGTAATATAATTAGGAAGCAAAACTGCCAAGACGTAGAAATGGATTGAACTGAAAGATTGACAGAGTGGGTCTCAAGGATGACATGCAGCCTCTGGCTTGAGGCTTTGCCTTGTGGTTCCATGACCTAAGCCCCAGAAAAGAACAGGTTCGGGAGAAGGGGTAACCAAGAGTTCAGCATGTCCAGCACTGTGTTTGGGATGAGGGTGAGATATCCTGGTGGAAGTGTCAGTAAGTCTGCCAACACCTACCTCTTGCTCAGTCCCCATGTGGCAGATCTCAAACTGCATATACTTTCCAGAATACCACCCAATGAAGTCACTATTAGATAAGCACTATCCCCTTTTTATGGTTATGAAAACTGACCACAGAGTACAAGTGAGTTGCTCAGAGTCGCATGCTTTATACACGACAGAGTCTTAATTCAAGTACTTTCTCTCTGATTCTATTCACAAGGATCTCAATTTCCTGAGTTACCCTAGAGAAAAAGACAGGAGGGGAGGAAGAGACTGGGGAGGAAGGACAATGTATACAGCACTATACAAAGCCTTTAAACCATCCTGTCCCTTCTCACGGTGCCTTCAGGGGATACAGCACCCCAAGAGGCTTGTTCCCACCTGTCTAGACACTCAGACATGCTTGGCTCTACCTAGAAGGTATGTGGGATGACAGTCTGAGAAGCTATTTGCAAAAAGGATCAGAGAGTCTTGTGTAAAATTGCTCTCCAGAAGCATAAATATGTTCTCTAAATGCTAAGACTTCTGGCAAGGTCATGAGCAGGGAGAAGAACAAAAGGATCTCATGGTGCAAAATGGAAGGAGACATTTACTCTCTGCTGTCAGTCTTAGACCTACATGGTGTTCAAGTACATCTGGAGTTCTGGCCTCAATCCAGCCTCTACAAGCTTCTGGGTCCTGGAACAGCTGAAATTCAGTAGCAAGACAAGTAATTGATTTGAACATAAAGCATAAGGTATATCATAGTGGAGAGAATCCTCCCCACCTCCGCAGTGTTTAGAAACAACTATGGGGGATTCGACTTCCAGAGGCGGAGCTACGAGCAGCAGATCGCTTTCTCTCCTCTCCTCTCCCGGATCAACTAGGAATACCAGAGGAGACCACCCGGACCGAAACAAGACAGGACTAGAATGACCACAGAAACCCAGTAAATCACAAACACGCGTGGCTGGTGACAGAGAGGAGAGAGGGGCCTAAGGAGAGATTAAGTGACTGCTAACAGTTCAACAGTTTGTCAGTGGAGACACCACCTCCAGTCTGCTCCACCAACAAGGGGACAGCTGAAGGGAGGGAAGGACTCTCCAGAGACTCACCAAGTGCAACTCTGAGTCTTCATTGCTACTACCCTCAGAATCTGGAGCAGCAACAGGGAGAGACACCAGGGGACAGAGATCTAACCGGGAAACTCAGGAGAAGACCTATACCTCCTTGGCATAGCAGAGGGGCTGTGAAAGTCTCTTTGCATAACCACTGGATTATCTCTGCCACACCCTGCTTTATCTCTTGGTCAGGAGTCAGTGATTAAGCCAAGAAGCCTATTGATAGTTTAAAAGCCCTCAGGCTCCCATAGCCTACAGGGGAAAAAAAAAAAGGCTTTTACACCACTGAACTCCAACTCAGGGATTGAAAAAACTAACTTATATAAAATGGTTAAAACAACAAGAAAAAATAATGGAGACTCGAACCAGGACAAGAGTCCAGCTAAAAGTCCTCCAGAGGGCGAGGCACAAAACAACGAGTTCAACATCCAAACATTAGCTAAGGAAATAATAACAGGAGTGAGTAAAGAATTTGAAAAAATTGTAATCAGAACTGCAGGAACAACAAATGAGAATATGGAAGAAAATTCTAATAATCTCACGGTTATTAGAGAGCTGAAAGCTGAAATTGCTGAGCTAAGAAGGCAACTAGCTGAACAAGCTAAAACAGTATCAGAGCAGGGCAACAAAATAGATGAACTCCAGAAAGCAGTAGAGGGCAGAGAGAATAGAATCAATGAGGCTGAAGACAGAATTAGCAAGATTGAGGATGAATTAGAGACAACTAAAGAAGAAGTAAAAGACCTCAGAAAGAGATTAAGAGATGCTGAAAACAACAACAGAGTCCTATGGGATGACTTCAAAAGAAACAATATACGCATTATTGGCTTACCAGAGGAAGAAAGAGAAGGGGAGGAAGAAAGCGTTCTCCAGGCCATAATAGCTGAAAATTTCTCTAGTCTAGACAACACCAAAGACATAAAGATTCAAGAAGCCCAGAGGGTCCCAAACAGAATTAACCCAGACCTAAAGACACCAAGACATGTCATACTTAGATTGGAAAGGAATAAGGATAAAGAAAGGATCCTCAAGGCTGCAAGAGAAAAACAAAGAGTCACCTACAAAGGAAAACCCATAAGATTAGCAGCAGACTTCTCCATACAAACACTACAGGCCAGAAGAGAATGGCAAGATATCTATCGAGTGCTCAATGAGAAAGGCTTTCAGCCAAGAATACTATATCCTGCTAGATTGTCATTCAGACTAGATGGAAGCATCAAAACCTTCTCAGACAAGCAACAGTTGAAGGAAGCAACCATCACCAAGCCTGCCCTGAAAGAAGTTCTGAAAGGTTTCCTATAAACAACCAGACCACCACAAATAGAACATATATCAAAACACTCTAAAACTCTACAAGAATGGCGTTAAAATATCTTCAATCTTTGATATCAATAAATGTGAATGGCCTGAATTCACCTATTAAAAGACACAGAGTAGGAAGATGGATCAGAAAACACAACCCAACAATATGTTGTCTACAGGAAACTCACCTAACGCAACAAGACAAACACAGACTTAAAGTGAAAGGATGGAAAACCATCATTCAAGCCAATGGCCCACAAAAAAGGGCAGGAACAGCTATTCTCATATCTGACATGATAGACTTTAAAATAGATAAGATTAAAAAAGATAGGAATGGACACTACTTAATGCTCAGAGGATCAGTCAATCAAGAGGACTTAACAATTATTAATATCTATGCACCCAATGAGAAGCCATCTAAATACATCAAACTTCTACTGAAAGAGCTATAGCAATATATTAACAGTAACACAATCATAGTAGGGGACTTCAACACCCCACTATCTCAACTTGACAGATCATCCAGGAAGAAAATCAGTAAAGACATAAGGGAGCTAAATGAAGAGATAGATAAACTAGAACTATTGGACATTTTCAGAGTCATTCATCCCAAAAAACTGGAATACACATTTTACTCAAATCCACATGGATCATTCTCAAGGATAGACCATATGTTAGGCCACAAAGACAGCATCAGCCTATTCAAGAGCACTGAAATCATCCCAAGCATCTTCTCAGACCACAGTGGAATTAAACTAACACTTAACAATCAACAAAAGATTAGTAACAGTGCCAAAATGTGGAAGCTAAACAGTACACTTCTTAACAACTTCTGGGTCAAAGAGGAAATCAAGGAAGAAATCAAAATGTTTCGAGAGTTCAATGAAAATGAAGACACAAGCTATCAAAATATTTGGGACACAGCTAAAGCAGTCCTAAGAGGGAAGATCATAGCTATACAAGCACACATTAGGAAAAAAGAAAAGGCACAAATAAACAGCCTGATTGCACATCTTAAAGACCTAGAAGAAGAACAACAAAGGAACCCTAAAGCAACCAGAAGGACAGAAATTACTAAAGTTAGGGCAGAAATAAATAACATTGAGAATAGGAAAACCATACAAAAGATCAATGAAAGTAAATGTTGGTTCTTCGAAAGAGTAAACAAAATCGACAAACCTTTAGCCAGACTCACAAAACAAAAAAGGGAGAAGACCCAAATAAATCGGATAGTAAATGAAAGAGGAGCTATCACAACAGACACTGCAGAAATTCAACATATCATGCGAGGCTTCTATGAACAACTATATGCCACCAAGCTAGAGAACCTGGAAGAAATGAATGATTTCCTAGATACCTACCAACTTCCAAAACTAAGTAAAGAGGAAGTCGATAACATGAACAGGCCCATCACAGCTAATGAAATTGAAACAGTTATCAAAAATCTTCCCAAAAATAAAAGTCCTGGACCAGATGGTTTTACAAATGAATTCTACAAAACTTTCAAAGAAGAACTAATACCTCTACTTTTAAAAGTATTCCAGAAGATTGAAGACACTGGAATACTCCCTGCCAGCTTCTATGAAGCCAACATCACCCTGATACCAAAAGCAGACAGGGACACAACCAAAAAAGAAAACTACAGACCAATATCTCTGATGAACATAGATGCGAAAATATTGAACAAAATTATAGCCAACTGGATACAGCAGTATATCAAAAAGATTGTTCATCATGACCAAGTGGGGTTTATCCCAGGCATGCAAGGTTGGTTTAATATACGTAAATCAATCAATGTGATCCACCACATCAACAAAAGCAAGACCAAAAACCACATGGTCATATCAATAGATGCAGAGAAAGCCTTTGACAAAATACAACATCCCTTTATGATCAAAACACTACAAAAAATAGGAATAGATGGAAAATTCCTGAAGATAGTGGAGTCTATATATAGCAAACCTACAGCCAACATCATACTCAATGGTGAAAAACTGGAAGCATTTCCCCTCAGATCAGGTACTAGACAGGGCTGCCCACTATCACCATTACTATTCAACATAGTGTTGGAAGTTCTTGCCATAGCAATCAGGCAGGAGCAAGGAATTAAAGGCATACAGATTGGAAGAGAAGAAGTCAAACTCTCCTTATTTGCAGATGACATGATAGTATACATGGAAAAACCTAAGGAATCTAGCAAGAAGCTTTTGGAAATCATCAGGCAATACAGTAATGTGTCAGGCTATAAAATTAACATTCAAAAGTCAGTGGCATTCCTCTATGCAAACACTAAGTTAGAAGAAATTGAAATCCAGAAATCAGTTCCTTTTTCTATAGCAACAAAAACAATAAAATATCTAGGAATAAACCTAACCAAAGAAGTGAAAGACTTGTATACTGAAAATTATGAGTCACTACTCAAAGAAATTGAAAAAGACACAAAGAAGTGGAAAGATATTCCATGCTCATGGGTTGGAAGAATTAACATCATCAAAATGAATATATTACCCAGAGCCATCTACAAATTTAATGCTATCCCCATCAAGATCCCAAGCACATTTTTTAGGAGAATAGAAAAAATGCTACAAATGTTTATCTGGAACCAGAAAAGACCTAGAATTGCCAAAACAATCTTGAGAAAAAAGAACAGAACCGGAGGCATCACACTGCCAGATCTCAAACTATATTATAGGGCCATTGTCATCAAAACTGCTTGGTACTGGAACATGAACAGACACACTGACCAGTGGAATAGAATTGAGAGCCCAGAAATGAGGCCCCACACCTATGGACATCTAATCTTTGACAAAGGGGCCCAGACTATTACATGAGGAAAGCAGAGTCTCTTCAACAAATGGTGTTGGAAACAATGGGTTGAAACATGCAGAAGAATGAAGCTGAATCACTGTATTTCACCAAATACAAAAGTAAATTCCAAGTGGATCAATGACGTGGATGTTAGACCAGAAACTATCAGATACTTAGAGGAAAATATTGGAAGAACTTTTTTCCACATAAATTTTAAAGACATTTTCAATGAAACGAATCCAATTACATGGAAGACTAAGGCAAGTATAAACCTATGGGACTACATCAAATTAAAAAGCTTCTTCACAGCAAAAGAAACCACTACCCAAATCAAGAGACCCCTCACAGAATGGGAGAAGATCTTTACATGCCATACATCAGATAAGAGTTTAATAACCAACATATATAAAGAGCTTACCAGACTCAACAACAAGACAACAAATAACCCCATCCAAAAATGGGGGGAGGAATTGGACAGAATATTCACCACAGAAAAGATCCAAAAGGCCGAGAAACACATGAAAAAATGCTCCAAGTCTCTGATTGTCAGAGAAATGCAAATCAAGACAACAATGAGATATCACTTTACTCCTGTGAGAATGTCACACATCAGAAAAGGTAACAGCAGCAAATGCTGGAGAGGATGTGGGGTCAAAGGAACCCTCCTGCACTGCTGGTGGGAATGTCAATTGGTCCAACCTCTGTGGAGAACAGTCTGGAGAACTCTCAGAAGGCTAGAAATGGACCTACCCTATGACCCTGCAATTCCCCTCTTGGGGATATATCCTAAGGAACCCAACACATCCATCCAAAAAGATCTGTGTACACATATGTTCTTGGCAGCACAATTTGTAATAGCCAAAACCTGGAAGCAACCCAGGTGTCCAACAACAGATGAGTGGCTGAGCAAGTTGTGGTATATATACACAATGGAATACTACTCAGCTGTAAAAAATGGTGACTTCACCGTTTTCAGCCGATCTTGGATGGACCTTGAAAAAATCATGTTAAGTGAAATAAGTCAGAAACAGAAGGATGAATACGGGATGATCTCACTCTCAGGCCGAAGTTGAAAAACTAGATTAGAAAAGAAAACACAAGTCGAACCTGAAATGGAATTGGAGTATTACACCAAAGTAAAAGACTCTGGGGTGGGTGGGTGGGTGGGGAGAATACAGGTCCATGAAAAATGATGAATGAAATAGTGGGGGTTGTATTGCTAAATGGGAATCTGGGGAATGTTATGCATGTAAAAAAAAAAAAAAGAAGTAGAAACGCAAAGCAGAAATTGACTGAGTTTGGAGTATGGCACCAAAGTAAGAAAGCAGAAGTATACTAGAGTTTGCAGTGAGTTGCCCCCCTAACACTTCCTCTCCACTTTTCCAAGCTTTGGGTCCATGATTGCTCAACAATTTGTTTGGCTTTGTATGTTAACTCTCTTTTCAGTCACCAGGTTCCAGGTGTCATCAGGATGCCGGCCAGACTTCCCTGGATTGAAGACACCACCAATGTGTCCTGGAGCTCAGCTTCCCCAGAGACCCATCCTACTAGGGAAAGAGAGAGGCAGACTGGGAGTATGGACCGACCAGTCAACGCCCATATTCAGCGGGGAAGCAATTACAGAAGCCAGACCTTCTACCTTCTGCAACCCTCAATGACCCTGGGTCCATGCTCCCAGAGGGATAGAGAATGGGAAAGCTATCGGGGGAGGGGGTGGGATATGGAGATTGGGCGGTGGGAATTGTGTGGAGTTGTACCCCTCCTACCCTATGGTTTTGTTCATTAATCCTTTCTTAAATAAAAAAAAAAAATACAAAAAAAAAAGAAACAACTATGGGGGGCCAGGCAGCTGCGCAGGGGGTTAAGTGCAAGGATCGTGCAAGAATCCGGTTTGAGCCCCTGGCTCCCCACCTGCAGGGGGTCACTTCATGGGCAGTGAAGCAGGTCTACAGGTCTTTCTCCCCCACATACACCCCTCTTCCCCTCCTTGCTTGATTTCTCTCTGTCCTATCCAACAACAGCAACAATAACAACAACAAGGGCCACATAAAGGGCAACAAAATGGGAAAAACGGCCTCCAGGAGCAGTGGATTCATAGTGCAGGCACCGAGCCCCTGCAATAACCCTGGAGGCAAAAAAAAAAAAAAAAAAACTATGAACACAAGTACAAGTACAGGTGAGACACTCCTCCATCTCAGGGAGTATATCCATTAGCACAGTAGGTTTTTTTTTTAATTGGCTTAAGAAAAAGTAGGGGCAAAAAATCTCAGACATTTCAGTGAAGAGTCTATGTGTTGGGCTGGGGAGGAATGAATGAGGCTCCACATGGAAGAGAGGGAGAGAGGGGGGGGGGGCTAGAGCTTCACTCTAGTGCATGTGGTGCTGGGATTCAACTTGGAAGCTCAGTCATGTGAGACCAATGCTCTGCCAGGTGAGCCATTTTCTTAGCCACAACAAATGCTTGTCGGGCTGCGAGGCGGAGGAGAGAGAGAGAGAGAGGAGATCTGGAGCAGAGAGGGAACACAATTCTTTATTGCGCGATACCTCAGAGTTGGGTGAGAGCTTAGTGGTTCGGGCCACGTGGAGCTAGCCAAAATGGCCGCCTCCTGCTTGCACCGCACCCTTCTGTTCACCCAGGTGAAAAGCAGGCAAGAGAGAGCAAGGGGTGGAAGAAGGGCTTTTATGAGAGAAAGTCGGGACATGATTGGCTAGGAAACAAGGCACTTGGGGACAGGATATTTGATGGAGGAGGAGTAACCAAAGCACTCCAACTATCAAGGGGAACTAACTGACAATGCCCTGAGGGGACAACACGGGCTGCTGTGACTGCATCTGCACAATTTCCCAGCAAATGCTTTTCAAGCAAACAGGGGCTTCAGTTCTGTGTTGTGGAGAGGATACTTTCACAGTCAGTCTCAGCTCTGTTCTCAAGCAGCTCAGAATGGGAATGTATAGAAACTGTAGTTCTAATGTCTATAAACTGTAGTTTCCTGGCTCCCAAGGACTGAGCATGAAAATAAGGCTTATTTACTTGGCTTAGCCCTTACTAAACTGTAAGGATTCCTATCCCAGATCCCTCCCTTTGGAAAAGACCACCTGTCATTCTTCAATATCTGTCCCCTCCCCCCTTTCTTTTCCTTTTGCTGCTATCCAGGGGGTATTGTGTTAGTGCAGTTTTACTGCTCCCGGGCCAACTTCTCATTCTTTTTGTTTCAGAGAGACACAACATTGGAATGAGTGACCTCAAGGAGAGCTAACAACAGTGCTACAGGGATATTAAAAATAGGAAAATGATTGAGGTTGACAGGAAAAGGAAGAGGGAGGATATTCAGAGAACTGATGGGATCAGTAATACTTCTTATGAGGAGACTATGAAGGGCGAACGGAGTAGGATCAGTCAGTGATCACCAGAAGGTGGAAATCCAAAGGGAATTATTCCCAGCTACAATAATTGCCTTTTAAATGCAATATAATCACACATCACTTAGCAGTGAGGATAATTTTTAACTTTTTTTTTTTTTGCCACTAAGGTTATCACTGGAGCTTGGTGCCTACACAACAAATCCACCGCTCTCAGTAGCCATTTTTTCCTTTTTAAATTTACTTTCTTTTATTTGGTATCACAGAGAGAAATTGAGAAGTGAGAGTGGAAGAGATACTCTTGCAGCACTCTCCACCACTTATGAAGCTTTCCCCCTGCAGGTGAGGATAGATAGGAGTTTGAACCCAGGTCCTTATGCCTGGTACCGTGTGCTCTGAACTGCCTGTGCCACCACCCAACCTCAATTCATTGACTGATTGATTCATTGATTGATTGCCACCAGGGTTATTGCTGGGGCTCAATGCCAACACTACAAACCCACCGCTCCTGGCAGCCATTGTTTCTTTTTTCTTTTTCCCCTGTTATACTTGGTAAGACAGAGAGAAATTAAGAAACGAGGGAAGACAGGGAGAGAGAAGGACACCTGAAGTCCTGCTTCACCGATCGCAAAGTGGACCCCTGCAGGTAGGGGCAGGGGCTCTAACCTGGGTCCCTGCACATGGTAATATCTGCACTTAGCCAGGTGTGCCGCTGCCTCCCCCCGCCAATTTTAATTTTCTAGACGAGAGTACTATTCTGCTCTGGTTTATGGTAGTGTCAGAGGCTGAACCTGGGACCTCAGGTGTGAGAGTCTGTTGCACAAAGCACTGTGTCTTCCTGGCCCAGGAGATAACTGCTCAGTTATATACTGCTAGAGTGGCAGAGAAGAAACTAACTCACTAGTAAAACATGCCTTGCATGGCTGCCAGTTCTTAGCAACATCGCCCCGCCAGATATTCGTCGGGATGCAGCATCATCTAAGTTCATTTCCTATGTCTACGCTCAACCAGACCTGCCAATCTACGCGGATATCTTCGCCCACCCTGTCCAACGCTTGACGTCTCGTCACCCAATCTGGTCCCCTACGCCTACACTGAACTTCTCTGTTCCAGACTCTTGGAAACAGAGTTGGCAGTCAGCTGAGGTAAAGAACAAACACCTCATCACAGACCCCTGCAAGCGTCAACCCGGCTTTGACCTAGCACGTTATGATTGGGCCCTCCTCAACTGCTATCAAACAGGCCATGGCCGGTGCGCCGCTATGTTCCATCGCTGGGGAGCCAGAGACGACCCGAACTGCCCCTGCGGCTACAGACAGACTATGACCCACATAGTCAACGACTGCCACCTCTCCAGATTCAAAGGAGGTCTCGAAACTTTACATCAGGCTCAACCTGACGCTGTTGACTGGCTGCGGAAGAAGGGCAAACGCTAGAAGAAGAATAATGAGGACCTGGTTTTGATTCTGTCATCACACAAGAGGAGCAAATACATAAAGAGCAGGACTCTGGATGGTACAGCCCGTGTTTTGTTTTCTCTTCCCCCTCATCTCATTAATCTCTATCATCTCATAAAAAATTGGGAGGGTCCGGCAGTGGCACACCTGATTGAGCACACACATTATAATGTAGAAGGACCCAGGTTTAAGTCCCTGGCTTCCACTTGCAGGGGAAAAGTTCACAAATGGTGAAGCAGTGCTGCAGGTGTGTCTCTTTTCTCTCTATTTCTCTTTCCCCTCTTGACTTCTCTCTTTCCTAACAAATAAAATGATGATAATGATGATAATAATAATAAATCGGGCCCACACACACAGTACAGCGCACAAGGACCCAGGTTCCACAACTGGTCCCCACCCGTAGGGGGAAAGCTTCGCAAGTGGTGAAGCAGGGCTGCAGTGTCTCAATGTCACTTTCCTGCTCTATCCTCTCCCCCTCTCAGTTTCTCTCTGTCTCTAGCCAGTAACAAGTAAATAAATATATTTAGAAAAAAGAAAGAAAAATTAAATCTCATTGGACAAATGTGCAGTAATGGTCTAATTGTAGTGAAAAATGAGGTCAGTTTTTGTCTTATAAATAAATAATGACTTATGAGCATACATAGATATTTAAGAAATATATAATAAATATTTGACTTGTAAATTAAAAATATCAATTACCTCCTATGCGAATTCCATTTATGTTCTTGGTATTTCTTTTTTTTAAATTTTTTAAATATTTATTTATTTTCCCTTTTGTTGCCCTTGTTTTACTGTAGTTATTGTTGTTATTGATGTCATTGTAGTTGGACAGGACAGAGAGAAATGGAGAGAGGAGGGGAAGACAGAAAGGGGGAGAGAAAGATAGACACCTACAGACCTGCTTCACCACCTGTGAAGTGACTCCTCTGCAGGTGGGGAGCCAGGGGCTCGAACCAGGATCCTTATGCCAGTCCTTGGGCTTTGCGCCACCTGCGCTTAACTCGCTGCGCTACCATCCGACTCCCATTTTCTTGGTATTTCAAAGTGATTGATTCAGTGATCCACAGCTTTAGCCACATATTAGAACAAGCTGCCGAATTTTTTTTTTTTGAGTTCACAGTTTCTAAGACTATATGTTTTAGAAGTCATTTTACATCATTTAAAATTATGTTATTACACCATGGCCACTACCAAAGTAACAGTATCCTGCTACCAAAATCTGTTGGCTGTCTCCCACCTTTTCAGCCAATTGCCATCCCCTTCTTCCCCCTGAAACCAACTTGGCAACCTCAGTTGGTAGGATTCATCTTCATGTGACATCTTGTGTCTGCAAAACCAGGAAGAAAGGAAGGGGGTTTTAGAATGAGTCTGCTAGCAAGATGGAGTCTTACAAAACTTTCTCTCATCACAGGAGGAGCATTCCATCACCTTTGCCATATTCTGCTAATTGGAAGCAAGTTACAGGTCTGAACACCCTCAAGGAGGGAAGGATCACTTTAAAATCTGCTCAAAACAGAGAACAACTAAGTAAAGGAAATAGCATATGCAAAAGCCATGAGAAGGGAGAAAACCCGGTCCATTTCCTCAAATGGAAACCGAGGAGCAAGAGAAAGAAAGACAGAAGACAAAATGAGCCCATAGAGGGCCTTATTCAAGATTTCAGAAGCAATGAGAGCCATGAAAGAAAGAAGTGATGCACTTCTATACACACTGCAAGTCACTGCTACCTCAGAGTTTCTGAGTATAATTCCATGTGGACGGATGAATAGGCTCATCTAAAATTCAGCCACAAGCCCTGGATTCAAGGAGTTGCCAACAAGAGAGGGGAGTCCTATATTTAGATGGAAAATCTGTGAGGTCTGCCTTTATTCACTCTGGAACCCAGAACTGGGTTCAGTAGATATGTGAATGAATTAGCTGATAGAGAGATGGAAACTCGTAGTTTTTTCCAAACCATGCTAAAGAATCAGATCCCCATTAACTGCACAAGAACTTTCCACAATGAACCCAACACTGTGCACCTAGTCATCATGAATGGATTCCCACTGAAAACTCCAGCCTCCACCCAAGAGAGGACCAAAGCTCTCCAAGGCAGAGTGCATCTCGTATCAACTTGGGGAACACCCACTCTCAGCTCCCAGGCTTTGAACAATCTGTGCACCTTGCCTTTTGGCTGTGATTGGCACAGGGTATGGCAAACCCTTCACTATTGGGGTGGTATTACATTTCAGTTTAAAAAACGTCTTCTCTCTCTGCTTGGAGCTCAAGCCACGCAAAGCAGCACATGTTCTGTTGACATGGCATGAACACACTGCCCACTTTCACCCTGCAAGCTGAACGGAGAAGAGGGAAAACTGTATCAAGAGGAATCTTCAACTAAATATTGGCATGGAGAGGGAGAAAGATAGGAACTACAATTGTTGAAACAGACTGATTTAAAAATATGACTTTAGGGGCCAGGTGGTGGCACACCAGATGAAGTAGACATTTACAGTGCAAGAACCAAGGTTTAAGCCCTGGTCCCCACACGCAGGAGGGAAGCTTCTCAAATGATGAAGCAGTATTGCAGCTATCTCTCTTACTTCTCTATCTCTATCCCTCCATATCTATTTCCTCCACCATTCAACTTCCTCTTGTCTCTATTCAATAAATAAGGAAAATAAAATCAAGTAAAAGTTTAAAAATAACTTTAATGAAGTATTTCATAATGCCTAAGTAACACCTCATTTTATGAAGACTACAAGCAGACTGTTGGCATCATTCCACCTGACTCCACAGATTCCATCATTGCAAAGGAAAAAAAACTAGAATTCTCACATCCCTGACAGTCTCACATACCTCTGTCCTTCCTGCCCTTCTCTCCATCTCGCAGCTCCTGGCAGCTTCTTAGGCCAGCTAGATACTTCCCCAGAATTCCCACTGACATTTCATCCTCAGAAATGCACTCTGGGGGGACTGGGCAGTAGCACACCAAGTTAAGCGCACACAGTGCAAAGCGTAGGGACCAGCACAAGGATCCCAGTTCGAGCCCTGGCTCCTCACTTGCAGGATGGTCACTGAAGCAAGTGGTGAAGCAAGTCTGCAGGTGTCTATATTTCTCTGTCCCCCCTCTGTCTTCCCCTCCCCTATCAACTTCTCTTTGTCCTATCTTATAAAATGGAAATAGATGGCCATCAGGAGCAATGGATTAGTAGTAAAGTGCCGAGCCCCAGTGATAACCCTGAAGGCAAAAAAATAAAAGTGCATTTTGTGAGTGAGAGCTTTCTTTTCCTCTTGTTCAGAGGACAGACCAGGTTCAGAGTTCATGGTCATACAGCAAGCAGGTGAGAGAGCTAGCATTTAAACTAAAGTGGGTCTAATATTGAAACCTGTGTATGGTGAGTGTCCTCAACCGCAAGGGCAGACTAGAGAAATGTCTAAGGAGTCAGTACAGGCAAGCTGAACCAAGCCAGCCTCTCTAAGGTTGCTTCATCATCTGTAAAGTAGTCACGATGGTGCCAACCTTGTACAGCAGTTGGGAGTACTAGAGATAAGAACTTTAAACGGCTCAGGACAACACTGACTCAGCCTAGATGCTTATAAAAGCTATCTGTGATTATTATCACCTTTGTACACATTAAGCCTTTTATGTTGCAGGAACTCAAGAACCGGATGCTGCTCATCCCCCTGGGAATTCACCAAACACGATAAGGAGTGGGAGCCCATGAAGACTTTGCTGTCTTCATGATGCAGAAGACCAGTGGTTCAGGAGGATACATCACAGACAATGGCCTGTCCAAAGCTATAGCATTTGACCCATCTCCCTGGGGTCTAACCTTAGAGAAATCATATTAATTTTGAGTTGGAGCTTCTTTATCTGTAAAATAAGTAGAATAAGCAACCTGCCTCCATCTCAGGGCTGTGGTTCAGCATAAGTGAGATAATAGTCTGAAAGTGCTTTGTGAAGTGGAAATGTTCTACACAGAGTTAAAGGGGCAATTATCCCGATGAAGATAGTCATCTAGATGGGTGGCTTCGTTACAGAGGGTGGGGACCAGCTTCTCTTTGCCCCTTGGAAAGAGAACCAGAGGGAACAGAGGCATCAGCTAAGTGGAGGGGAAGGAGAAAGGATATATTTGGGGAACTCAGATGGCTGGATACTGGAGTGACAGAAGAGCATTCCTGCGGTAGGGACACCCAAGTGACTTACAATTTTTGAACTTCTGATTATACTAATAAATGTCTCAAAATTGTGAAGCTTCTCCACCACTGGGCAGGTGTATACCAGGGGTTTGAACCTGGGTGCTTGCTCATTGTAATACTGGTGAAGCAGGGCTGCAGGTATCTCTCTGTCTCTCTCCCTCTCTATCTCTCCCTTTTCTCTCAATTTCTCTCTGTCTCTAATAAATAGATTAAAAAAATAAATCTTGGGAGTCGGGCTGTAGTGCAGCGGGCTAAGTGCAGGTGGCGCAAAGCACAAGGACCGGCATAAGGATCCCGGTTCGAACCCCGGCTCCCCACCTGCAGGGGAGTCGCTTCACAGGCGGTGAAGCAGGTCTGCAGGTGTCTATCTTTCTCTCCTCCTCTCTGTCTTCCCCTCCCTCTCTCCATTTCTCTCTGTCCTATCCAACAACAACAACAATAATAACTACAACAATAAAACAACAAGGGCAACAAAAGGGAATAAATAAATAAAATAAATATAAAAAAATAAATAAAAATAATAAATCTTAAAAATTAAAGTGCCGGGAGTCGGGTGGTGGCGCAGCGGGTTAAGCGCACGTGGCACAAATCGCCAGGACCTGCGTAAGGATCCCAGTTCGAGCCCCTGGATCCCCACCTGCAGGGGAGTCGCTTCACAAGCGGTGAAGCAGGTCTGCAGGTGTCTGTCTTTCTCTCCTCCTCTCTGTCCTCCCCTCCTCTCTCCATTTCTCTCTTTCCTATCCAACAACAACGACATTAATAACCACAACAATGTTAAACAACAAGGGCAACAAAAAGGAAAATAAATAAATAAAAACTTAAAAAAGAAAAAAAAAATTAAAGTGCCTGCCAGAGAGTAGGCACTAATTAAGTATGTGTTAGGTTACTGGGCAATATAGACCAAAGTAGTCATTTGCAAACCACAGGCCAAATTCAGCCAGTCATTTGCTTTGGTAAACACAATCAGTCATGTGTCACTTATGATGGTGACACAGACATTTATGATGGTGGCTCCAAGGACTCTGCCAGAGACACAGACATTTATGACGGTGGCTCCAAGGACTCTGCCAGAGTGTCTAGATGTGTGGTAGACTATACTGGTTAGATTTGTATATGAACACTCTGTAAAATTCAAACAATGGCAAAACTGCCTAGCAAAGTATTTCTCAGAATACATCTCTGTCCTTAATGGAATCATGACTGCCACCTTGCTGGCACTGCCCTCATTTATTTACTTATCCAGGGCTGGTTTCCCACACCTAAGATATTTACCCTCTAGCCTTTTATCAGGAAAGTTTGCTGATCCCCAAACAAAGGTAAAGAGGGAATATTTTTAAAGTTTTCTTCTGAAGTCTAGAGGGAAGAAAATTAGGTGAGGTGTGGTCCAGGAGGTAGCTCAGTGGATAAAACATTAGACTCTCAAGCATGAGGTCCTGAGTTCAATCCCCAGCAGCACGTGTACCAGAGTGATGTCTGGTTCTCTCTCTCTTCTCCTATACTTCTCATTAATAAATAAAATCTTTAAAAAAGAAAAGAAAATTAGGTGAGGTGAGAACACAGTGGGAATGAATCCTTATTGTCCATTTACAAAATGGGGCCAGGCAGTGACACACCTAGTTAATCACATACACTACAGTGCACAGGACCTGAGTTCAAGCCCCTGGTCCTCACCTGCAGGGGTGAAGCTTCACAAGTGTTGAGGTAGAGCTGCAAGTGTCTCTCTGTCTCTCTCCCTCTTTTCTTTTCTTTTTTTTTTTTTTTGTTATTGCTGGGATTCAGTACTGGCACTTCAAAGTCACTGTTCCTGCTGGCCATTTTTATTTTTTCTAGTTTTTTTTTAATTTGACAGAACAGAGAGAAATTGAGAGGGGAGGGGGAGATAGAGGGTGGGAGAGAAAGACAGATACCTGAAGACCTGCTTCACTGCTCATGAAGCTTTCCCCACACAGGTGGGGAGTAGAGGTTGGAACCAGAGTCCTTGTGCAGGAAGCGTTCCCCGCACAGGTGGGGAGCAGAGGTTGGAACCAGGGTCCTTGTGCATGGTGATATCCTGCACTTAACCAGGTGTGCCACCACTTGTCCCCCTCTCGCTCCCCCCTCTCTACCTCTCCCCCTTTCAATTTCTGTCTCTACCCAATAATAAACAGATAAAATTTAAAAATTGTCTAACCAGATGTCCTTACCTCCTGTGGTGGGGATACAGACTGGGATGCTTGACGCCTGTGCTGGCTGCCTTCCAGTGTGCCTCCTTACACTGAAAAAAAGCAAACCACAAAACAAAACAGCTTCTTCCTCCCTAGCATTTTCTCCAGTTCCTTGCAGCAAGATTCCCAGTTACATTTTGGGATTATATCAGACATTAACCTGGTGCACCCCCCCCCCCCAACCCCCTGGTCTGTATCTTTGTTAGGCATCTGCTTAACTGGGAGCAGTAAAGGTGCTAAGTAGTTATTTTCATCAACTAAGCACAATATCTCTTAGCTTCAATGTCCTCCTGTGAAATGCCTGTGGTCCCCATCATTTTCTGTTCAATTCCATCTTGAACCTGCTGTTGAAAGTGCCAGTGCTTCCAAAAGCAGAAGTCTGCAAAATATCACGTGGAGTTCCCTAGAGATCTGAGACCCTCTCCTAGGGCCTGTGAGGCTCTCTTACCTAACTATATACCTGTTCTAAAGTGGGCTTTCTATGGCCAAGCAGTAACGTACCTGGTCAAGTGCACATATTACAATGTACAAGAAACTAGGTTCAAGCCCCTGGTCCCCACCGGCAGAGAAGAAGCTTCATGAGTGGTGAAACAGGGCTACAGGCCTCTCCCTGTCTCTTTTCCCTTTCCATCTCTCTTTCCCTCTCAATTTCTCTCTATCCAATAGCAAATAAATAAATATTTTATTTTTTACTTCTTTATTGGGGGACTAATGTTTTACAGTCGACAGTAAATACAACAGTTTGTACATGTATATCATTTCTCAGTTTTCCACAGAACAATACAACCCCCACTAGGTCCTCTGCCATCCTGTCCTAGAACCTAAATTCTCCCCCCACCGACCCCAGAGTCTTTGACTTTGGTGTAATACACTAACTCCAGTCCAAGTTCTGCTTAGTGTTTTCTCTTCTTATCTTGTTTTTCATTGACTCAATATTAATTTATAAAATCATATGTCAACAGGGGTACAATTCTACACTGTTCCTACCACAAGAGTTCTTAATCCTTGATCCCTCCATTGCAGTCCACCGAAGTTCTCCCAAGGTTGTAGACATGGGTTAACCATCATCTCTACAACTGTCTGCCTACATTTGTACATAATTGCCTCCTTTTTCTTCTGGATACACTCCTTTCTCCAAGCCACACGCCAAGCCACACGCCACACGCCACACAACCCTATTAGGGCATTCAAATATCTCTCCCCTTTTCGTCCTCTCTCTCTGGGACCTGATGGAACTTGAGTTCAGAGCCCTCCTGTCTTCTTCCTCTGTTACTTCTCCCCCACTGGGAGAATGGATCACAGTTGTTTTGGGGGTGCAGAAGGTAGGAGTTCTGGCTTCTGTAATTGCTTCTCCGCTGGACTTTGCCCTGTAGTTTCTCCAAATGCAGTACTCACCCAGTTGCAGCGTAGACAGTAAACTAACCTCTTCTTTTTCTATCTTTATGTTGTACTGTGTGCATAACGAGGACTGGTACCAGTGATCTCCTACAGAAAGCATAACTGGGCAGCTGGGAGAAAAGGACGCTATAAACTTGCGGGCTGTTTGCTTTAAAAAAATACATGATGATTGCATTGCCAGTGTTTAAGACTGAGCAATGAAATGTAAAATTACACTTTCTTTAGGTAGATAGACAACAGAGTGGACTCAGGTAATGTTGAATGAATACAAAAACAAAAACACGCCGCCGCCCCTCGCCCGCCCCAGTTTTCCGCATCTGCTTGGGCTGCTAACAAATGATTGGCAAAACACACCCCAAGTATCGCGACCCGCCCCCTGAGGTCAAAGCCCCAGCGCCAGTAACCACGCCCCTTGAGCTCAGGCCCCGCCCCTATGCGTGGGCACGCCCCCTGCAAAACATCACTTCCGGCCGACTCACTTCCCTGAACTCCCTCTAGCTCCCGCCTTCGCCCGTTTCCGGTCGTCGTCGTCGCCGCTTCCTCCGCTGCTGCTCCTGCTGCTGCTGCTGCTGAGACTGCGGGCGGAGGCCGGAGAGTCGGGCGGCGGCGGCGGCGGCGGCGGCGGCTGAGAGGGCGGCGGCGGGAGCGGAGCGGGACGAGGGAGCGAGAGGAAGCGAACCAGGAGCGAGCGGAGCGCGTCCAGCCCCGCCCGCTCTTCCGCTCGCCAGAGGAACCGGAGCAGCCCGGGCCGCCCAGCCGCCGCCGCCCGCGGGACAAAGCCCAAGAGCCCGCGCCCAGAGCCATGTCCTCGTCCGCCGGCAGCGGCCACCAGCCCAGCCAGAGCCGCGCCATCCCCACCCGCACCGTGCCCATCAGCGACGCCGCGCAGCTACCTCATGACTATTGCACCACGCCCGGGGGGACGCTCTTCTCCACCACTCCGGGAGGTGAGCGCCCGGGCCCCGCGCCGGCTTCCGTGCAGCCCCGCCGCGCGCGGCCCTTTAACTCAGGGCGTGTCCGCGCCCGGCGGGGCTCGGCTCTCCTGCAGCCCCGGCCTCCCACCGGCCCGTCTCCACGGAGCCCGGGGAGATTTGCTTTCGGGAAGCTCCGCGTGGCGTTCTCTGTTGCCCACGACTCCAGCTCGCACGCCCGCCTGCCCGGGGCTCTCCTCTCACGGTGGGGTGTGTGTGTGCGCGCAAAAACAAGGTCCTTGTTCCCGCTTCGTGGCAGGTCTACGCATTCGGTCGGGCTTTCTGCCGCCGCCGCCGCCGCCTCTTGCTCCTCCTCGGGCAAATGGAGCTTGCATTTGTTTTCTCTTCTGCCTGTTGCAAGTCGTGCATTTGTGCACGTTTGGAGTTAACTCTCAGGCCCTAGGAAAAAGAGGAGGGGGGAGAAAGTTGGGGAAGAGTCATCCACTCCTGGGACTTTGCAAAGACTTGTTGTGCTGCTTTTAGAACCCCAGGAGGAGGTTGGAATGCGGAGTCTGAAAACCTCGCCCAGCCTTATCCTGCTTTGACAGCGTTGTTGACTTTACCGGACAAGGCCCTACGGCATGGGGGTTGCGGGAGTCCCCAGACGGGAGGAGAGGGTGACAAAAATAAGTGCTCAGATAGCAGCAGAGGGCAAAGGGGCGGCGTTTGGTTGGCAGCCTTGAAGAATAGGGCCTGGTGGGTGGCCCGGGGCGCCCGCTCGGACCGGGAGGGCATCCTGTTAGCGGCAATGCAGAGGGGTGTTTCGGGCCTGGCTTTTCAAAATACATGGCCAGGAACTGTTTACCAGGAACCACACTGGGCTAGAGGTGAAACGTGGTGAATTGATCCCAGGAAAAGGGAGCTAGCTCAAAGGTTGCCCGCAGATTGGGCGTTTCTCCAGAGTGAAGAGACCGCGAGAGCACAATCTGGAGGGGATCTAGATGTTGGAAAGGATCCACACTTTTTTCTTTTTTAACACCGGAGCTTTGCCTTCCTCTGGTGATGAAATGACCTCTCCAAGTTCTAGAGAGTTGGGCCGGTGCCAGTCGCACCTTCAGCCTCCAAGATTGCTAGATTCCCAGGGGTTGGGCTCACCCGTTCTCCAACAACCAATTGGACGCAGTTAGGCCCTTGGCAATCCCTGAATCGTTGCACAATAACAAGCCAGGCCCGCAGAATAAGAAAACCTCCTTGCCAGCAACAAGGGATAGAAATCTGGGAGGGAGCGCTACAAAAAATAACAGCAGAAGGGGAAAGTGGGGGTGGTAGGGAGGGCGGCGTCTGCCTGAAGGCAGTGAGGGATGCAGCAGTCCTGCGGCAGGACTGCACACCTGGGGCCCCAGCTTTCACCTGTAGCACCCAGTATGCCACAGCTGAGCAGCACTCGAGTATCTTGAAAAATAAAGGGTTTTTTGTTTGTTTCATCAAGAGAAAGTAACTGAGAAAGGCCAGAGCCCTGAATCAGCATATGCTGGGCTAGGGCCCTTAGTTTTCAAGTTCTGAGCTTTACCACTGAGCCACCTCTCCCATGGCTAAATAAACTTTAGAAAGAAAAAAAAAATGTAGTGGTCTGGGAGATGGCTCAGTGGATAAAGCACTGAACTCTCAAGCATGAGGTCCTGAGTTCAAGCCCCAGGGTGATATCTGGTTCTTTCTCCTATCTTTCTCATTAATAAACAGAATCTTAAAAAAAAAAAAAGAGAGAGAGTTTTAGCCAGGAATCTGGCCAGGCCACTCAGGAAGGCCACCTGCCCTGCCTCACTTTAAAATGACCCAGGCAGGAGAAGTCAGTATGTGTAGAGGCCTGGTATCTAAGAACAGTTTAACTCTGCGGAACGGTGGTATCCCTTCTGAGGTGACTTACCTCATGGAGGAAATCTCCCTCCTGACCTGGTCTTTTCTAGTCCAGCCATGGAACATGCTGTGATATCTCTGGGTTGTGAAAGATTTTGGCAGATCAGAATGTGCTCCAGATGGACTCATCTCCAGGCCGGAGAGATAGTTCACTGGCTAGGGTTCCTGCCTTACTGTGTGCACTGCCCAGGTTTGAGCCCAAGCACCACATGGGGAGATGCCGTGTTGTCTCTCTCTAAATGAAAAAGCTGCCCAGAGTGGTGAAATTGTACATGTGCAATGCCTGGACTCTGCATTAATACTGGATTAATAAGAATAATACTGGATTGTTAGAAAAGTCAGGACATTTTCCGATGCAAAAATACATCTTGACTTTTCTGACAAGCCAGTAGTAATTGTCTTGAACTGATGGCTTTTGAGAAGTGGATCCAAAGATGATAGAAAGGGATTTTATTATTTCGTCCAGAATTCTTGATAATGTTGACCAGTAAGCACTTGTACTTCAGAACATGTCACAGAAACATAGGCACTCCGGTTTATTTGGGGCAGAAAGTCAACTTTTAGCTACACTATTCCCCTGGAGGAGGAGTCACAGAGGGCCCTCTTTAGCACCTTTCAAAGGGCCTAGTTACCCTGCTTTTAAAATAAGGGTGATTTTTAAACATTGCTTTAAAGACAGGAACCTATCTCATAGTCTGGATTCATTCCTAAATGCTTGGGAAGATTCTGCCAGAAATACTGATCCACTTACCCTACCTCCCAGCACTCCTTTCTCAAATACTTGTCTCTACACACACGGTTTTTGTTATTTCAAATTTAAATACTTATCATGTTCTCTTAGCTCATCTGTTATATTGAGCCGGCATTTATTGGTGAAACACACTGTAATCTTCGGATTTTTAACACAGATATTTACCACACGTGTTCATAGGTGCTAGCACTGTTGCCGTTAGATATTATCATTGTTGTGTTGTGATTAATGCAATGCTGTTTAGATATCAGTACTTGATTTACTTTTCTATTTGGGAATTTTCCACTCAGATGGTCTGTTCATCTCTTTGTCACATCCTCCTCTATCTCCCTTTTTAAAATTTTATTTCCCCAAACCAAAGGAAGAATATTGTTATTTGAGCAACTTAATGCACCTGAATTAATGTGCTTAGTTAGGTATTTTAAGTGAGTTTTTTTTTTTTTTTTTTTTCTCAGTGTGGTGCTTTGCACAAAAGTGGAGAATGCCATCCTTACTCTGAATGGCCTTACAATCTTGTTAGGGAGGGCTTCTATGTGGGTGGACTTTAAAGAAGTCTTCAGTACTTTTTGACTAGTCTGAACCTCATGCATGCATTTCTTTGCTCTTAAGCTGCTTTTTCAGAGAGGGAGAGGGGAAGAGAGAGCGAGACAGACAGTAAGGTACCAGAGCTGCCCTCAGCCACATGGTACTTCCATGTGGTGTCGGACTCTTAACTGAAGTCACACACACACATGACACGGCAGGAACTCTGTCCTTTTAGCTATTCCTTAAGCCTTGGATAAACATAAATTCTAGAATGAAAACTTAATATTGAGTCCAGTGCAAACATATTTCATACTTTTAAGTCTAGGGCAATGATAGGAGGCTTATACTGCAACTCGCTAGTAGGAAGGAAGGATTTCCTTTCTCAAACTTCAGGAAACTTTGGATACTCCACCACCACCACCACCTGCCCCCCCATGTATATATTTTTAAATATGTTTGAGAGTAGGGATCAGGATCTGGGTTCACAACTAGGGTGCAAGGTGTGTTCCACTAGTGTCATGGAATAGGAATCGTTTTGCCAACACTGTATTAAGATGTGTATTTTTCTGGGACAGTGAAGCTTGCAAACGTTTCAAGAAGCTTTTTCCATCTGTGGAGTAGTATCTAACATGAGTCTTCTCTCACTCAGGTGGAGAAGGTACGTGATTCTGCTATCTAAATTCTGAACTATCTTCCTGTCTTCTCAGAGAGTTCTGCTCTGGGATATGAACAGAAACTAGGAGCTTTTACAGAGGGTTTGTTTGCTTGTTTGTTTGTCTTTATTTTCCTGTGTAACACTTCATCTGCTGAGGAAAAGTAGTCTGTGGCCATACAAGAACCTACTAAGAGAACTGTGATGGTCTGAAGTGTGGTTCATACCTCACTCATGCTTCCTCTCTGCCAGCTAGAATTGCTGTGGTTGACTCATTCAAGCTGAATTACCTGAAAGCTTTTGGAAGAATTTGGGAATACAGTAGAGAAGACTGGAAGAAGGGAAATAATCCAGTTGGGTGAGCTGTGAAAAAAAAAAAAAAATTAAGAATATTGGGGAGGGGGGAGTGCTCCTGAAATTCACTCCTGGGAGAAGTGAATAAAACGTGTGTAGATGCGGAGAGGGAAGGCCAGCTTCTGGCTGCCACAAAACTTCTAGTTTATTGTAGGCCATAAACTTCAGAACCAACAAAAGTATAGATGTGGCTTTTTACTTTTAGTTGTTAACCAAAGGACTTCAACATTGCACATGACAAGTGTGTTAAAAAAAAATGAAACACTTACTTTGCATTTACTTACGTCACGTGAATCAACATGTGTTGTAGTCCGTGGGAAATGAGCTTTAGTCTTAGATTCACCAGCTGCCTATGTATGTGTGTGTGTGTGTGTGTGTGTGTGTGTGTGTGTGTGTGTGTGTATGTCAGAGAAGATGTACTTCAGCTTTTATGTTGCGTGCGTTTTTGCTCACAAAGAACTGAGTCCTGAGCCCGGGGAGATCAGTTTTCTTCCTCAGGATGTGCATAGCAGTGTATGTGTGTATGTGGGGTGGGGTGGGATGCCTGTGTGCCCCAAGCCAGACGCAGGCTGAGGAGAGAAGACAGGGCTGTCAGCAGAGCTGCATGCGGCTGCCTTGAGCTCTCCAGAGGCCTGTGTGTGAAATAAGGAAGGATGAAAGTGAAGACACTAGAATGGGCATTACCAGGATATTTCTTTCACAAAGTTTTTGAGGACTGGAGGCTTAAAGACAGTCTTAGAGGAGGGGTGGGTCTATCACTATTTGGAGATACTGCATACATGCAAAAATTGGCTGAGCAGTTGGGGTGATGTGAGGAAAGCTAGTTTATCTGGTTAAGAGCAAGAGATTGGGCAGAATAGTTTGCAGGTGAATGACAGAACTTTTTTAAAAAAAATGTTTTTATATTTATTTTCCCTTTTGTTGCCCTTGTTTTTATTGTTGTTATTGATGTTGTCGTTGTTGGATACGACAGAGAGAGATGGAGAGAGATGGAGAAGCCAGAAGGGGAGAGAAAGATAAGACACCTGCAGACCTGCTTCACCACTTGTGAGGTGAATCCCCTGCAGGTGGGGAGCCAGTGGCTCGAATCGGGATCCTTACATAGGCCCTTGCACTTCGCGCCACGTGTGTTTAACCCGCTGCGCTACTGCCCAACTCCCATGACAGAACTGTTTAATCTGGACTATCAAGACTGTAAATGAGTAAATTAATATTATAAGATTTTGGTTTTTGCCGTGTGTGCAACCCACATTTAAGCCTGAACCCCGGCTGCTTTTGCACTCTCACTTTGCCTCTTTGTCTCTGTCTCTCTACCTGAAAAAGTCATCCTGGAGTTGCAAAGCTGCAGTGATGACCTTAAAAGGATTTTGCTACTCCGTATGATCAAACAAGGTAGCTGAAATGTGCAGTTATTCAACTCATGAGTAGATGTCTTTTGAAACTTTATCTCTCCTAAATTTAATACCCAGCAACTGGTAAAGGTTAAAGACCTTAACCTTATCTCAGCCACAGCTTGAGCCCCCAAACTCAGGCATCTGTTTCCACCTCAATACATAATTTGTGTAGGACAAATATTCTGATGAACAGAAAGTGTTCGTTTTAATGGCCTTAAAGATAAGTTAACTGGAAAAGACAATTCAATTGTAGAGTCTTGGGGATTTTCAAAGTACATGTCATCTGTGACTACAGATAGTTTTACTTCTTCCTTATCATTCTGTGTGCTTTCTATTCCTTTTTCTTGCTGAATTTCCCTGATTAGAACATTCAGAACAATGTTGAACAGAAATGTCAAAGCATTCTTAACTTGTTCTTTAATTTTTTTCCCTTTTGTTGCCCTTGTTGTTTTATTGTTGTAGTTGTTGTTATTGTCGTTGTTGGATAGGATAGAGAGAAATGGAGAGAGGAGGAGAAGATAAAGAGGGGGAGAGAAAGACAGACACCTGCAGACCTGCTTCACTGCCTGTGAAGTGACTGCCTTGCAAGTGGGGAGCCGGGGCTTGAATCAGGATCCTTACGCCGGTCCTTGCACTTCATGCCATGTGCACTTAACCCAGTGCCCTACCACCTGACTCCCTCTTGATTTGTTCTTAATACTAAAGGGAAAATATCCAGTCTTTTAAAAAAAATTCTTTTTTATTATCTTTATTGGATAGAGACAGCCAAAAATCGAGAGGGAAAGGGGAGAAAGAGATACCTGCAGCGCTGCTTCTCCACTTGCAAAGCTTTCCCCCACAGGTGGGGGCTGGGGTTTTGAGCCTGGGTCCTTGTGCACTGTAATATATTCACTCAACCAGGTGTACCATCACCTGGCCCCAAAATATCCAGTCTTTAAGTGAGATGTTAGCTGTGTGTCTGTGTTTGTTTTTTTTTTCCCCCTTATAGTTCTGTCTTACTGCTAGCCTGTTGTTTCCATTATGAAAAGGTGTTTGACTTTATCAGCTACATTTTTTTTTCAGCTGTTGAGATGATCATGTGGTGGGGTTTCTTTTACTCTGTTAAAATGCTTTATGTTCATTTTTATATTTTTATTAGTGATTTAATAGTATTTACATAATTATAAGAAATTTCAGGAGTGTATTCACACCCACACATAGTGCATATAAACCACACACCAAAGTTCTGTGCCCTCCCCCATAGTACATGAATTGACTTCTTCTGTTCACATTTAGATTTATTTATTTTTTTGTGAGAAGGAACAACCAGAGTTTTGCTCAGCTCTGGCATAATGCAGTGCCAGGGAGCAGAAACTTCCGGGGCCTCGGGGATAAATACCCTGCACTATAGCACTTTGAGCTGTGTCCCTGGCCCTGGTTCTTCGTTCTAAAATGTCATAGTTGAGGGGCCAGGTGGTGGCACACCTGTTTGAATATATGTCACAATGCACAAGGACCCAGGTTTAAACCTCCAGTCCCCACCTGTAGGAGGAAAGCTTCCTGAGTGGTGAAATAGTGCTGCAGGTGTGTCTGTCTGTCTGTCTGTCTATCTCTCTTTCATCTTGATTTCTGACTATCAAATAAATAAAGACAATTTTTTAAAATATTGTAATTGTGTCAGCCTAATAGCTCACTGGGATAGCGTGCCACCTTGCCATGAACATTGGTTATAGTTTGACAGCTTTACATTGAAACGAATCAGTCTCTGGTCTGTCTCATTCTGGAAACAGTGTGAAAAGGAAACAGATAAAAAACAGTGACTTGGGGGGGGGGGGTTGGGTGGTGGTGCACTTGGTTGAGCGCACATGCTACAGTGCTCAAGGACCCAAGTTTGAGCCCCCAGTCCCCACCTGCAGGGGGAAAGCTTTGTGCTGTCTCTCTCCTTCTCTATCACCCCCTTCTCTCTTGATTTCTGGGTGTCTATCCAATAAATATTAAAGACAATAACAAAAAAAAGGTTTATAAAAAAAAGTGACGTAGATTGGTAGTCTCCAGTAGACTTTTCCTTCTTTCTGGTTTTGTTGATATAGAGTCCTAACTAATATAAGTACAGGTGGAAGATGTTGGTAGATATACATTGTTCTTATTTTTGAAATCAGAGCTGCACAAGAGCAGTAAACCTGGGAGGAAGGTTGGTGTGAATCAAGTTTGAATCTCTCTTCCTTCTACAGATATAACAATGATCCTTCTATAGTTCTTTAGCATTATTAAGAGAGGTTCAGTCATCTAAGTGAAAGAAATGACCCAGGGTAGTTAGCAGCCTGGGAGATTGAGCCTGCATCTTTGAACCATAGGTGGGTAGCTGTTTCACCAGGTAGGGTGTCTGCCTTTTCATGTCCTGGACCCAGGTTTGAGTCCTGACATGACATGCAAGTGCCATGTCACCAGGGAATGCTCCAAGCTCTGGTCTCTCCCTCTCTGTTTCTATATCAGAATGAAAGTTGGCCCAGGCACCGCCCCCCCTCCCCAGACTAGCGCAGCGGGTTAAATGCAAATTGCTCGAAGCTCAAGGACCAACTTAAGAATCCTGGTTTGAGCCCCCGGCCCCCTACCTGCAGGGTTACTTCACAAGCGGTGAAGCAGGTCTGTAGGTGTCTCTCTCCCCCGCCCCCGTCTTCCCCTCCTCTCTCGATTTCTCTCTGTCCTATCCAACAACAACCACATCATTGACAACAGTAATAATAACCACAACAACGATAAAATACAACAAGGGCAATGAAAGGGAAAAAAATAGCCTCCAGGAGCAGTGGATTTGTGGTGCAGGCATCGAGCCTCAGTGATAGCCCTGGAGGCAAAAAAAAAAAAGAGCCTGGGCCCCTCATCCCAACCCACCCCCCAAAATAAAAGATTTTAAATCAGTTGGCATTTATGTGAGATTAACTCACTTTGCAGTCAAGACTCAAGTCAGGTTTGCTTAGCATATTAATGTGACCCTATACACATACTGTGCTTTTTGTCTTCTCTGGATATTAATTTCTTCATCTGTCAAACGATTAGACAGTTGCCAGAGACTCTGTAAGGCCCCTCTAACGTTCTGTCTTCTGAGTAGTCTTCATTATCAGCATCCCTGTCAGCTTAAGTGTGTGTTTAGTTATGGCTGTCACGTGTGGCTGGCTAGCCCCTCTTTGACATTAATGTCTTAGAAATCTTTGTTCCCAGTTACTGAGATTTGGAATTGACCAAAGGAGAGTGGGATTGACTTTCCACAGACTTTGAATACCTTCTACTTACCTTAATACATGAGTCATTAAGCTGTAAGATCTCGAGGGTCTGTTTGTGTCCTACTGGTAGAATTTGTCCTCCTGGTTTTACTAGCACCTCGGGAACTTGATGATTGCACATGTTGAATATGTTTTGACTGCCACCGCCTTCCTCCCTGGAGGATACAGCATCAGGCAGCTTCGCATTTTCCCTGAGGCACATGACACTGCTTGCTAGGTGTCTTACTTTTTTATCCAGTCTCCATAAAGAACAGATATGTAAAACTCAAGTTCATTCATGAATGTGCTCTAATCCAGTTGATCACACACATACCCTGTTATCATTTTCCCAGCTTGAAAGAGTAAAAATCTAGTCAACTACTTTCTATTTATGTTATTTCTGTATTTTCCCTTACTGAGGGGAGGAAAGCGAGATGGGGGGGGATGATCTCGAGTGAGTGCATTAGAAGCACTGGCTTGTTTATTTGGCATCTGTTTGTGATTTCTTGGTGAACCTTTACATGAAGCACATGGAATATTGTCAGAAATTCCTAATGGAGTACTGAAGTTATATGTTTTTTTAAAAAAAATATTTTATTTATTCCCTTTTGTTGCCCTTGTTGTAGTTACTATTGTTGTAGTTATTGATCCCATCCTTGTTGGATAAGGACAGAGTAAAAGGAAAGAGGAGGGGAAGGCAGCGAAGGGGAGAGAAAGATAGACACCTGCAGACCTGCCTCACCGCCTGTGAAGCGCCTCCCCTGCAGGTGGGGCTGAAGTTATATTCTGAGTGCTTTGTTCTTTAATTCAGTTTCTAGACTTGCTTCTTCCCTCCCTGCCTTCCTCGTAGTTCCTGCTGCCTCAGCAGACTTGGCTTATTATTTATCAGTATGTTGGCGTCACCTTTTAAATGTGTCCATATATTTGTGTTGTTTTGTAACTGTTGCCGTCATCCAGTACTGTTTTCATCTTCCCAGACTGAAACTTCCTACCCACAGTCAATAATTCCCCATGACCCACCAACCCTCAGCCTATGGCATCTGTTTCTCATGTCTATGACTTAGGCCATTTTAGGGACTGTATATAGATGTAGTCATACATGATTTGACTTCTTGTGATTGAATTATTTGAATTAGCATAATGTCTTCAAGATAAATGCAATCAGAGCGTCCGAGTGGTGATGCTCCTGCTTGAGCGCACACATTACAGTGTGCAAGGACCCATGTTCAAGGCCCCAGTCCCTGCCTGCAGGGGGGAAGCTCTGTGATCAATGAAGCAGTGCTACAGGTATCTGTCTCTCCTTCCCCTCAATTTCTCTTTCAAAAGGGGCAGTCTTATTTTCAAAAGGGGCAGTCTTATTTTGTTCTCCATTTCATTTATTTTTATACCTATAAAATTGACAACTATTACTTAGACTAATAGCAACTATTACTAGACTAATAGCAAAATAAAACACTCTAATGCCTTTCTGTTTTATCTCCATTCTATATATGCCCAAAGAAAGCAGTTGTAAAGGCTTAGCTTTTACCTCTGAAATTATAAATAACATGATTTAATGCTATGTCTAGTTTTACATGTTAGCAGTTTTTGGTATGAAAGATGTGGGTTATTTACTATGTAAACCCTTCTCATTCTCCTAATTTAACTTTTAACATATTTCTTCTAGCGTTTGCCCTTCTTCCGTAGCCAGTCAACAGCATCAGGTTGAGCCTGATGTAAAGTTTCGAGACCTCCTTTGAATCTGGAGAGGTAGCAGTCGTTGACTATGTGGGTCATTGTCTGTCTGTAGCCGCAGGGGCAGTTCGGGTCGTCTATGGCTCCCCAGCGATGGAACATATTGTGGTTAAGTTAATACTTAATGTAATTTAGGTAAATATTAAACATAGAGGTGACTGGTACTGTTGGTTTTCAAGCCAGTACTCATTGTCTTTTCTTACATGCTACAACAAATGTCTTAATTTTTTAAAAAAATATTTGATTTTTGTTGCCCTTATTTTTATCATTGTTGTGGTTATTATTATTGTTTTTATTGATGTCATCATTGTGGGATAGGACAGAGAGAAATGGAGAGCAGAGGGGAAGACAGAGGGAGAGGAAGATAGACACCAGCAGACCTGCTTCACTGCTTGTGAAGCAGCCCCCCCTGCAGGTAGGGAGTCAGGGGCCGGGATCCTTACTCCGGTCCTTGAGTCTTGCGCCATGTACACTTAACCCACTGCACTACTGCCTGACCCCGATGTCTTAATTTTTTAATGGTGGCAGTGTGCCAAGCCCTGGGGCATATCTATTGCTGACTTCCTTTAGCATATAATAACTTACCCAGTATGTTTTTTTGGTGGACATATGACCCAGTTCTGGTAAAAGAAGATATGGGGGAGAAGTCTGCTAAGGGTTTTCTGAGAAAAGATTTTCCTCTTCAACAGAGAAAAATCCCTTGAAGCAAAAAGCCCTGTTTGATGCTACACTCTGCCTTCCTGCTTGGAGGGTGTGAATTCATCTTACATGGTTTCGTCACTTACTCTTTCTGCTATGCAGTTTAGCCAAGTTATTTAATGACTCTTATTTCAAGCTATCTTTGTGCATAAGGGCACATTTAATCATAATCTTAGAAGTAGTCTTAGTTAAGGAGTTGGGTGGTAGCGCAGTGGGTTAAGCGCATGTGGCGTAAAGCGCAAGGAGCTGAGTAAGGATCCCAGTTCGAGCCTCCAACTCCCCACCTGTGGGGGAGTCACTTCACAGGCGCTGAAGCCGGTCTGCAGGTGTCTTGTCTTTCTTTTCCCCTCTCTGTCTTCCCCTCCTCTCTCCATTTCTCTCTGTCCTATTCAACAACAATGACATCAGTAACAACTACAACAGTACAACAAGGACAACAAAAAGTAATAAATATTTTTTAAAAGTAGTAGTCTTAGTTAAACAGAATTTATTTATTTATTTTTATTTTATTAGTGATTTACAAAATTACAAAGTAATGGGTGCAATTCTGCACCATTCCCACCACCAGAGTTCTCTGCCCCTGTTCCCTGCATTGGAAACTGCAGGGAATCTCCCTGCAGTCACAGATATGGGTTGACTGGTATTTCTGTAACTGTCTCTCTGTCTGTATATATATTTTTCCCATTTCTTCTTTTTGATTACATATCTATTACAAATTTTTTGTTAGTGATTGATAAGATTGTGGGACAGGAGGGCTACAATTCCACACAATTCCCATCACCAGAGTTCCATATCCCCTCCCCTCCATTGGAAACTTCCCTTTACCCCTCTGGGAGTATAGATGAAAAGATCTTTATGGGGTGCAGAAGGTGGGAGGTCTGGCTTCTGTAATTGCTTCTCTGCTGAGCATCGGCATTGGCAGGTCCATCCATAACCCCAGGCTGTTTCTGTCTTTCCCTGGTGGGGTAGGGCTCTGGGGAGGTGGGGTTTCAGGAAATATTGGTGGGGTTGTGGCTCAGAGAAGCCAGGTTGGCATCATGGTAACATCTATAACTTGGTGGCTGAAAAAGCATTAAGATATAAAGCAGAACAGTTTGTTTAATAACAGGAACCTAAAGGTAAAAGTAGAGCCGATGGAATTTGGAGTCTTCATGTTGGAAGCAGCTGGGAAATCTATTTTAGGCATATTCCAAGGGGCCCATGACTTTACTAATTTTTTGCCTGAGCCCAACAGCTAACATGCAGGAGGGCTAGAAGTATTGTCTGGAAAGATGGTGTCAGAGTTAGAGATAGGACTAGGAAGCTGGATAAGGGCAGAGAGAAGCTCCCAAATATGGGAAAGTATATAAATACCATTAACTGTAAACCCCATCGATCTGACCTCAGGCCCGTGTGTATTCATATTTAGCACAGGAGTCTGTGTAACCTCTGCATCCCTGTCAGTCTGAGCTCACAGTCTGTGGTCCTATCTAGGAACATTCTAGGCTGCACTCATTTCAGGAGTCTTCCTCAAGTAGCAGTGTATTGACCCAGCCACCCTCCCTTCGGAGAATGGGGCAGTTTCTGCTATTGTTCTGCATTGAAGGTAAGGTCCTGTAGAGGCCCACAAGAGGGCTTATGATGTCGTTCCTGATGGAGATGACCGGTGATGGTGGAGTGATCTGTTAGAGGTCTAGGCCCATCATATCTATACGGGAATCCAAGGATTCCCGGACTAGGGCCCCAGATGAAGGGGTGGCCTAGTAGTGACCAAAAGGGCCATCATTAAATGTGCCAGTGTATTGGTCTTATCCAGCTTTTGTAATCCTTACTTTATCTGACACAGTTGGACTTAGAGTGATTGAGGGATGTGAAATAGGGGGTAGATGAGCACCAGCAAGGAAGTAGAAAGCCCTAAAGAAGACATTGTGTAAGGTACTTAATCGAATATTTTCTACCTAGATTTTTTTTTTCCCTCCAGTTGCTGGGGCTCAGTGCTGGCACTATGAATCCACCACTTCTGGTGACTTTTTTGGTTTTGTTTGGTTTTGTTTTGTTTTCCTAGCTAGAACAGAGAGAAATTGAGAGACTGGGGAGACAGAAAGTGAGAGAGAAAGACTGACACCTGGAGACCTGCTTCACTGCTTGTGAAACATCCCCCTGCAGGTGGAGAGCCAGGGGCCTGAACCTGGATCTTTGCTCTTAGTACTATATGTACTTATCTTAAGGTCCTTTTTTCCTCTTCTCTCTCTGGGTCCTGATGGAATTGGGTTTTCAGAGCCCTCTAGTCATCTTCCCCTAATATTTCTCCCCCTCTGGGTGTATGGACCAAAATTTTTTGGGGGTACAAAAGGTAGGAGGTCTGACATGAGCATTGGCAGATCGATTTATACCCCCAGGCTATTTCTATCTGTCTCTAGTGGAGTTAAGTGGAATTTTATGTTTTCTTTGTTAAAGTATTCTAACTACTGTCAGCTAGCCATATTACAGTGGACTTTCTCTAGCTGACTTATTTCAAATTTATTCAATTTCTTAGGTACATAGCTTAATACGTGAAATATATATATATATGTGTATATATATATTTTTTTTTCTTCCAGGATTATTGCTGAGGCTTGTTACTAGTACACAATTCCACTGCTTCTGGCAGCTACTATTTCCCATTTTTCTTTAATAAAGGGTAAGATAGAAGGCTAGGAGAAAAACACCTGCAGCACTGCTTTCTCCCCCTCGTCAAGCAGGTGGGGACTGGAGGTCTTGAACCTGGGTGCTCAAGCATGGTAATGTGAGTACTCTACCTGGTACTCTGTACTTCAAATCAAGCTACCTGGTCTTTTTTTTTTTTAATTTGTATTTATTTTCCCTTTTGTTGCCCTTGTTTTTTATTGTTGTAGTTGTTAATGGTGTCATCGTCGTTAGATAAGACAGAAAGATAATGGAGAGAGGAGGGGAAGGCAGAGGGTAGATACCTGCAGACCTGCCTGTGAAGCGGCTCCTCTACAGGTGGGGAGCCGGGACCTCGAACTGGGATCCTTACTCAGGTCCTTGCGCTTTGCGCCATGTGCGCTTAACCAGCTGCGCTACCGCCCAACTCCCGCTACCTGGTCTTTGAAGGGCATTGTGTTTGAGTGATCTTGTTTCTGTACTAAGCATCTTGGCAGTCACAGTTTTGGGCCTCATTCATTGGCATTCTTGTTTCTTGCCATTTGAAAATTACTAGGGTGTTTGTTTTTTTTTTAATTCCCTTTTGTTGCCCTTGTTTTATTGTTTTAGTCACTATTGTTGTTCGAAAGTTACTAGTTTTTAGATCAAAAGATAAAGCTCTTGTTTATTTCCCTCTTCCTAATTCTTCATCAAATTAATTCAGCTTTACTCTTCACCTTACTAATAAAAACATCGAGAAAGTGTTGGGTCAAGGTATTAGATTAATCCTAATACCCAGTCCACCAAGGGATGACAAGTTCTAAACATGTAATGTTAATCTATAGCTAAAGACTTCTGTTTGTTCTGAAATCCAGACATGAAAACTAAAAAAACATGCACATTATTTATTTTACTAGAACACCACTCATCTCAGGCTTATGGTGGTACCAGGGACCGAACCAGGGATTTCAAAAGCATCAGGCATAAAAGCCTTTTGCATGGCTACTATGCTCTCTCCCTACCCCATACACATGTTAAAAACACATTTTAAGAGAGACCAGAATACTGCCCAGCTCTGGCATATGGTGGTGCTGGGGATTGAACCTGGGGCCTTGAAGCCTCAGGCATGGAAGGTTCTTTGCATAACCATTACATTATCTCCCCTACACTTTATTTATTTTTTTTAAGAAAAAGGCTGTAGAGGTCACCCAGCAGAGCTTCATGCCATCTCCATGCACAGCACAAGAGGACACTTCAGAAATGATCCAGTGCTGCTCTGGTATCTCTGCTCTGCCTCTCTCCCTCACGACTATTGAGTCGTGAAAAATGAAATCTTGCCATTTGTGACACAATGGAGTTAATGGTAAGTGAAATAAGTAAGACAAATGCTGGAGAGTTTTAATATTTGGAATCTTAAAAATAAATAAATAAAGGCTCGGTGCTAAAGTTATGCTTTTTGTATATGTAGGTTCCGGAGTTTGATCCCTGGCAAGATGGATGAAGGGATGGATAGATGATTAATAGGTTGTCAGGGCAACAGATCTAAGGGCAGCAGACTTCCAGTTATAAAATAAGTAAGTCGGGTGCTGGGTGGTGGCACACATGTTATGATGCTCAAGAACCCAGGTTCAAGTCCCCAGTCTCCACCTGCAGGGGGAAAGCTTCATGAGTGGTAAAGCAGGGCTGCAGGTGTCTCTCTGTCTCTCTTCCTCTCTATCCCCCCTTCCCCTCTCGATTTCTAGCTGTCTATCCAATAAATAAAGATAATAAAAAATTTTAAAAATAAGTCATGGGGATGTAATAATACACAGCCTGTGACTTAAGTTAATAGTTCTGCGTTGGTGGTCTGGGAGGTGGCACAACTGGACTGTCAAGCATGAGGTTCTGAGTTCAGTCCCCAACCAGTAAATGATGTTGTCTAGTTTTTTTCTCTCTCCTATCTTTCTTATATATAAGTAAATCTTTAAAAAAAATTCGGCATTGCATATTTGAAATTTCCTAAGATCTTAAGTTCTTGTTTTTTAAAAAATTAACTCTGACCAACACGAGGTCATTGAAGAATAGACCTTAGTGGCCGGCAGTGGCAGACCGTATAGAGTGCACTGTCACCATGCACAAGGACCCAGGTTTGAGGCCCCAGGTCCCCACCTGCAGGGGGAAAGCTTCACGAGTGATGAAGCGGGGCTGCAGGTGTCTCTCTGTCTCTCTCCTCTATCTCCCCCTTCCTTCTCAATTTCTCTGTCTTATCCAATAAAACAGAAAGGAAAAATTAATTAGATGAAAGGGGGGAACACATGAAAAAGGAAAAAATAACCCTGGGGCTTAGAAGATGACACAGTAGTAATGCAACTGACTTAACGGGCCTGAGGCCCCAGTGCTCCCAAGTTCAATTCCTCACGCCACCATATGCTAGAGCTGAGTAGTACTTTGATCTTTCTTCTCTCTGCCATGCTGTCATTTAAATAAAGTAAAAAAAGTTAATGGGAGTCGGGCGATAGCACATCGGGATAAGCACATATGGCACAAAGCGCAAGGATCCGGGTTCAAGCCCCCAGCTCCCCACTTGCAGGGGAGTGGCTTCACAGGCGGTGAAGAAGGTGTCTATCTCCCCCCACCCCCCGTCTTCCCTTCCTCTCTCCATTTCTCTCTGTCCTATCTAACAGTAAAAATAGATAATATTTTAACAGAAGCAGGTCTGCAGGTGTCTTTCTCTCCTCCTCTCTCCATTTCTCTCTGTCCTATCCAACAATGACGACAACAACAATAATAACTACAACAATAAAACAACAAGGGCAACAAAAGGGAATAAATAAATAAAATAAAATATTTAAAAAAAATCTAAATGCAAACAAAAATATCTCATTTCATTATAATGAAAGACAAAATACATAAGAATAAATTTAGTGGGGAACTGTGTTGTGGTGCACCTGGTTTAATGTATACACTGCAGTATACAAAGACCCTGGTTCAAGTCCCTGGTCCTACTTGCAAGGGGGAAAAGCTTCAAAAAAGCTAAAAATAATAGGAAAATGTTCATACTGTGGAAACTATAAAACATTGTATAAGGGGGGCCAGGCATAGCGCAGTGGGTTAAGTGCATGGCACAAAGCTCAAAGACTGGCTAAGGATCCCGATTGGTGCCCCTGGCTCCCCACCTGTAAGGGGGTCCCCACACAAGTGAAGCAGGTATGCAGGTGTCTTATCTTTCCCCATTTCTGCCTTTCCTTCCTCTCTCGATTTCTCTCTGTCCTATCCAACAACAGCAATAATAATAATAATAACAAGGGCAACAAAATGGGGGGTGCAGGCACCAAGCCCCAGCGGTAACCCTGGAGGCAAAAAATAAATAGCTTTTAAAGAAAAAGAAAGGGGAGTCGGGTGGTAATGCAGCGGCTTAAGCACAAAGCTCGAGAAATGGAGAAGGGGAGAGAAAGATAGACACCTGCAGACCTACTTCACCTGTGAAGCGACTCCCCTGCAGGAGGGTTTTTTTTTTTTTTTTTTTTGCCTCCAGGCTTATTGCTGGGGCTCGATGCCTTTTGGTAGATTTTTAATGGTGACTTCACTACTTAGGCGTAATCGGCTAAGTCATTGATGGTTGAATTTGAGCCACTCCCTTTCCATGAGGTCCGGAAGACAAGACTAGAAGTTACTGACACTTCTCCAGGCAACCAAACAAGGCACCTTTTCCCACACTTAGACTATTTCAAGGGTTTTAGGAACTGTGAGCCAGAAACCCTGGGTGAAGTCCAAATGTGTATTTTTCTTTTAAGTAATAATATCCTGGATCTGAGGAAATAACATAGTGATCATATAAAAAGACTTTCACGCCTGAAACTCTGAAAGTCTCAAATTCAGTCCCCAGTACCACCTTAAGCCAGAGCTGAACAGTGTTGCTTTGGTTGAAGAAGAAAATGTTAACAGTATCCCACTTGTACAGAAATGTTTATAGCAGCATTGAAGTGGAAACAGCTTCAATGTATAGCAGCAGGTGGTTGGTAAAATGCACCTGCCTTGGGATACACCCAACCCAGGTTTGAACCTGACTTTCACCACATTGAAGGGAGCTGTGCTGCTGTGGTGCAGATCGCTAGTGCATGCTCCCTTTCTCCCCCTCCCCCTCCCTCCCATTCCCCTTCTCACAGAGTTGATCTGCAGCAGTTAAGCCCTGGTGACAATAACAAAGAAGGGAGAAACCAAGTACTGATAGATGATGAACATGGATGGACCTTGAAAACGTTCATGTGACGTGATCCAGGAGGTGGCGCAGTGGATAAAGCACTGAACTCTCAAGCATGAGGTCCCGAGTTCAACCCCCGGCAGCACATATACCGGTGTGATGTCTGGTTCTTTCTCTTCGCCTATCATTCTCGTTAATAAATAAATAAAATATTTTTTAAAAAACATTCATGTGAAAAGTAGTCACACTGGGCCAGGTGGTGGTGCACCTGGTTGGGCACACATGTTACAATGCACAAGGACCCAGGTTCGAGTCCCTGGTCCCCACCTACAGGGGGAAAGCTTCACAAGTGGTGAAGCAGGGCTGCAGGTGTCTCTCTGTCTCTCTCCTCTATCTCCCCCTTCCCTCTCGATTTCTAGCTGCCGCTATCCAATAAATAAATACAGATAATAAAAAGAATCAAAGACAAGTAGTCACACAAGATAATCTATTGCATGATTCCATTTACTTGAAATGTCCAGAACAGACAAATTTTTATAGATGGTAGTGGTCATATAGAGAATTGGAAGGGTTAGAATAAAGTAGAAAGTTCAGAAAATTGTGGATTGTTTTCAGAATAGTTTTCTAAACTTGACTGTGATGATGGTTGTATAGTTCTGTGAGTATACTAAAACTAATTGTACAACTTAAAGTAATGAGTAGTACATGAAAAAAATATTTTATTGCCTTTGTAAAGGCTCAAGTTTTTCAAAATATTTATATAACGCAAAATTAGGTAAATTTCATAATTGGTTGTTTAAATTCTTTAATGCCTATTTTACTGTTAATACATAATTTAGAAAAAGAAAGCTTACTTTATTCTGTGCTTTTTTTTTCAATCCCCAGAGTTTTAAAGCTTGTTGTACTTAAAAGTACAAATAATCTTGTTTGAGCTGGCTAGTTGAATGTTAACACTTAACCCTTCTGAAACCTAGCCATGAGCAAATGTGCCTAGTTCATTCACTAGCACTGCTTCCTCCCCGTCACTGGAAAGCTAGCAGACCTCCTTTCCACCTATTTGTTTTTGTTCTACATAGCATTCCACTAAAATAACTAACTTCCAGAGCCAACAGGTTAGAAGCGTCCGGTGAGACTGAGTGTAAAGCCTGTGCTGTAGATAGAAGTATAGTTCTCCATTCACATGGTGAAGCCTCGCCCGCAGTGGAAAATACATGGAATTGGGACCTTGGAAGGTACTTACAGCCATGAGCTTAGAGCTCTCCTAATGGGATTACTAACCACCTCCACCCCCCCATCGAGAGCATGCCCATTCCCTAGAAGGTTTCTCATGATCCCACCACTTTGGGCTCCCCCCCCCTTTCAGTTAGAGACAGGAGAGATACTATAGCACCATTCATGGAGCTTCCCTTCAGCATCATGCATGGTGATCCTGTGTGCTCCTGTGGCTGGCAGTCGGGTTCTGGGACCTAGTTAAGGGTGTACCTTATCTGGCGACCTCTCTCCCACCCCCAAGAGACTTTCCTTGTAAAGGTTTTGGCTTTGTTTGACAAAATACAACATCCCTTTATGATCAAAACACTACAAAAAATGGGAATAGATGGAAAATTCCTGAAGATAGTGGAGTCTATATATAGCAAGCCTACAGCCAACATCATACTCAATGGTGAAAAACTGGAAGCATTTCCCCTCAGATCAGGTACTAGACAGGGCTGCCCACTATCACCATTACTATTCAACATAGTGTTGGAAGTTCTTGCCATAGCAAGGAATTAAAGGCATACAGATTGAAAGAGAAGAAGTCAAACTCTCCTTATTTGCAGATGACATGATAGTATACATGGAAAAACCTAAGGAATCCAGCAAGAAGCTTTTGAAAATCATCAGGCAATACAGTAAGGTGTCAGGCTATAAAATTAACATTCAAAAGTCAGTGGCATTGTTCTATGCAAACACTAAGTTAGAAGAAATTGAAATCCAGAAATCAGTTCCTTTTTCTATAGCAACAAAAACAATAAAATATCTAGGAGTAAACTTAACCAAAGAAGTGAAAGACTTATATACTGAAAATTATGAGTCACTACTCAAAGAAATTGAAAAAGACACAAAGAAGTGGAAAGATATTCCATGTTCATGGGTTGGAAGAATTAACATCATCAAAATGAATATATTACCCAGAGCCGTCTACAAATTTAATGCTATCCCCATCAAGATCCCAAACACATTTTTTAGGAGAATAGAAAAAATGCTACAAATGTTTATCTGGAACCAGAAAAGACCTAGAATTGCCAAAACAATCTTGAGAAAAAAGAACAGAACCGGAGGCATTACACTCCCAGATCTAAACTGTATTATAGGGCCATTGTCATCAAAACTGCTTGGTACTGGAACATGAACAGACACACTGACCAGTGGAATAGAATTGACAGCCCAGAAATGAGGCCCCACACCTATGGACATCTAATCTTTGACAAAGGGGCCCAGAATATTACATGGGGAAAGCAGAGTCTCTTCAACAAATGGTGTTGGAAACAATGGGTTGAAACATGCAGAAGAATGAAACTGAATCACTGTATTTCACCAAATACAAAAGTAGATTCCAAGTGGATCAAAGACTTGGATGTTAGACCAGAAACTATCAGATACTTAGAGGAAAATATTGGCAGAACTTTTTTCCACATAAATTTTAAAGACATTTTCAATGAAACAAATCCAATTACAAAGAAGACTAAGGCAAGTATAAACCTATGGGACTACGTCAAATTAAAAAGCTTCTTCACAGCAAAAGAAACTACTACCCAAACCAAGAGACCCCTCACAGAATGGGAGAAGATCTTTACATGCCATACATCAGATAAGAGTTTAATAACCAACATATATAAAGAGCTTGTCAGACTCAACAACAAGACAACAAATAACCCCATCCAAAAATGGGGGGAGGACTTGGACAGAATATTCACCACAGAAGAGATCCAAAAGGCCGAGAAACACATGAAAAAATGTTCCAAGTCTCTGATTGTCAGAGAAATGCAAATCAAGACATCGATGAGATATCACTTCACTCCTGTGAGAATGTCATACATCAGAAAAGGTAACAGCAGCAAATGCTGGAGAGGATGTGGGGTCAAAGGAACCCTCCTGCACTGCTGGTGGGAATGTCAATTGGTCCAACCTCTGTGGAGAACAGTCTGGAGAACTCTCAGAAGGCTAGAAATGGACCTACCCTATGACCCTGCAATTCCCCTCTTGGGGATATATCCTAAGGAACCCAACACATCCATCCAAAAAGATCTGTGTACACATATGTTCTTGGCAGCACAATTTGTAATAGCCAAAACCTGGAAGCAACCCAGGTGTCCAACAACAGATGAGTGGCTGAGCAAGTTGTGGTATATATACACAATGGAATACTACTCAGCTGTAAAAAATGGTGACTTCACCGTTTTCAGCCGATCTTGGATGGACCTTGAAAAAATCATGTTGAGTGAAATAAGTCAGAAACAGAAGGATGAATATGGGATGATCTCACTCTCAGGCCGAAGTTGAAAAACAAGATTAGAAAAGAAAACACAAGTCGAACCTGAAATGGAATTGGAGTATTACACCAAAGTAAAAGACTCTGGGGTGGGTGGGTGGGGAGAATACAGGTCCATGAAAGATGATGAATGACATAGTGGGGGTTGTATTGTTAAATGGGAATCTGGGGAATGTTATGCATGTTCAAACTATTGTATTTACTGTTGAATGTAAAACATTAATTCCCCAATAAAGAAATAAATTATTTAAAAAAAAAAAGGTTTTGGCTTTGCCTATTTCATTTAGTCTTTTAACTGAAGTGAGCGCCTTTTGCGGTAATCGGAGCTCTTGTCCTGGTTTCTGCAGTGCCATCCTTTAAAAGATTTCCTTCTCTGCCAGTGCCCTCTTTTATTAACAGTAACTTGAGTAGTGTTCCATCTGCGACTCAGAGAAGAATTCTTAGACTGTGTAGCCTACTTATTCAATAATGAGAAACAAAACTTCCTGTTATGTGAAATAACAAACTTGCCATTTGTTATTTTTGTAGCAAAGATGAGGTGACTTATAAAAATATATGTTCTGGGGCCGGGTGGTGGCACACTTGGTTAAGCACATGCATTACAGTGCACAAGGACTCAGGTTCAAGCCTCTGGACACCACCTGCAGGGGAAAGCTTCATGAGTGGCGGAGCAGGGCTGCAGGTGTCTCTCCGTCTCTATCAAATAAATTTTTCTTACAAAGCATTAAAATATATGTTCAGGTATTGCCAGAGTGAAGAGTCAAAACTATTGATATTTCTACCCACTCCTGGGGTCAGTGATACCGCCCCGGAAACTCTAGTTCTCTTTCCCTGCCCCTTTAAGACTGGCACTTCGGGGCAGATGTTTGGTGGTCTCTGCTGTATTAAGTTGCTTGCCTTACTGACCTCACTTTGCCCTGTTGTTTATCCTTCCATTCCACTCATAAAGTTTTCTCCCACCTTGGAGATCATAGCAGCTGTGAGATAGAGTGGGAAGGAGACCGGGATGGGGTCAGATCCAATCTGGTCTCTAGTTTAGCTGGACTAAGGCACTTTTGGGGTATCATCTTCAAAATAATCCCTCTAGCCCCTTCTGTCATTCTTGTATTCTTTGATAGTTCATTTGTTCTCCAATTTGTTTCCCCCCTCAAGGTTATTGCTGGGCTCAGAGCCTGCACCATGAATCCACCGCTCCTGGAGACCATCCCCCCCCCTTTTGTTGCCCTTGTTGTAGCCTCGTTGTGGTTATTATTATTGCCGTTGTTGATGTCATTGTTGTTGGATAGGACAGAGAGAAATAGAGAGAGGAGGGGAAGACAGAGAGGGGGAGAGAAAAATAGACACCTGCAGACCTGCTTCACTGCCTGTGAAGCGACTCCCCTGCAGGTGGGGAGCCGGGGGCTCGAACCGGGATCCTTTACACCAGTCCTTGTGCTTTGCGCCACATGCACTTAACCCACTGCGCCACCACCCTATTCTCCAATTTTTGAAAGAAAGATAAATGAAGTTGGGTTCTTAAGATTTCTTTTATTTTTTATTTTATCCCCTCCTAAGTCTCCCTTTTTCTTTTTCCTTTTCCCTTTCCTACAGTAGCAGAAAGAGTGAAAGAAATCATAGCACCAAAGCTTCCTACAGTGTGGTAGGGGTTGTGCTTGAAGCTGGGTGAAGTGCTTAGTACATGGCAAAGCATCATACTACCCAAGTGACTTACCAATATTTTACTGACCCTGGGTCCTTAACTTTAATGAACAGAATGACCTGGGGAACTTGAAGAAATATATGTCTAGGTTCTCACCCCAAGGGTCTGATTCAGTTTAAAAACTAGGGGGTCGGGCGGTGGCGCAGTGGGTTAAGTGCACATGGCGCAAAGCGCAGGGACCGGCGTAAGGATCCTGGTTCGAGCCCCCGGCTCCCCACCTGCAGGGGAGTCGCTTCACAGGCGGTGAAGCAGGTCTGCAGGTGTCTATCTTTCTCTCCCCTTCTCTGTCTTCCCCTCCTCTCTCCATTTCTCTCTGTCCTATCCAACAACGAATTGCGTCAACAAGGGCAATAATAATAACCACAACGAAGCTACAACAAGGGCAACAAAAGGGGGAAGAAAATGGCCTCCAGGAGCGGTGGATTCATGGTGCAGGCACGGAGCCCAGCAATAACCCTGGAGGAGGAAAAAAAAACAAAAAACTAACAAGCAGGACTAGGCAGTGGCGCACCTGATTGAGTGCTTATGTTCCATGCTCAAGAACTTGGGTTTGAGCCCCAGTCCCCACCTGCAAGAGAGGTTTTACAAGTGGTGAAGCAGAGCTGCAGGTGTCTCTTTCACCCTCTCTGTCTTCACCTTCTTCTCAGTTTCTCTCTGTACTATCAAATAAATAAAAGTAAATTTAAAAAGATAGCGAGCATGTTGTCTGGAAGTTGGTGCAGTGTTAGATAAGGCATTGGACTTTGAAGCGTGAGGTACCGAATTCAGGCCCCAGCAGCACCTGCACCAGAGTGATGTCTGGTTCTTTGCTTCTCTCCTGTGTTTTCGTTAAAAAAAAGAAAATCTAATTATTCTGATCGTATTATCTGCAAATATATACTGACCTAGCTATTTCTATAAATGCCACAGTGTTTTTCTTAGTAACTTATCCCAGACAGAGAGACAACTATTGGTTTTCTTATTAGCTATAAATAATGTGTGTGTGTGTGTGTGTGTGTGTGTGTGTGTGTGTGTGTGTGTGTGTGTGTGTGTGTGTGTTACAACAGAACTGAATGGTAAAAAAAATGAAAGTTGATACCTCTTGGAATTGACATGAAAGCCTTTAAGATTTCCTTTTGAAATGTCTTCCCATGTGAGTAGATGCCCTTCTGAGAACATCTTCCATTCTGAGACACTTAATCATCCTTTCCTGTGACTGATTTTGTAGTATTACCAAGAAGAGAATTTGTTTTATACTTAATTGGAATTTTAAAATTAAGGATAGTAGAGGGTGGGATTTCTTGACTATTTTCTCACTAGGAAAACACTAACTAGTTGCTAAGTTTATTTTTCATCTATTGGTAATCAAAAGGAAATCATTTACCAGCACTTATGTAAAATGCATCCTAGTCCCGCTGTAGATACAGTCTTTGCATGTGAGAGAAAGAAGCGGAGCAGTACTGCTTTATTCTGGCATTTGCCCCGCCTCTGATCTCAGCACCTCATTCCTGCTGGGTGGGCTGTTTGCCCACTGCGCCACTCCTGGGCCTCGACCACTGTGGGTAGTCTGTCTTCCCTTCTCCGGGAAGACTGGAGTTCCTTCACTGCTTACAACAAATACCTTGCTTTTGTTCTCTTGCTTCTTCACCTCCCAAATAAATGTACCAGCTTGTGTTCTGCTTTCAGAAAGATAACTCACATGTTGGGGAAATGCACTTAAATCAGAATCTCATTATAACACGAGAGGGCTGTTCTTTCTTTTCACTTAAAAATCTAAAAACTGGGCCTGATGGTGGTGTGTCTGGTAGAACACACGTGTTGCAATGTGCAAGGACCCAGGCTCAAGCCCCCCAGTTCCCACTAGAGGGGAGGCAGCTTCACAAGCTCTCCCTCTCCTCCCTACCCCCTCCTTCCTCATTATCCCCCCCATGCAGAAATGAATAAAAATAAAGTTTTGTGGGCAGGGGTAGGTAGCATAATGGTTATGCAAAGAGACTCTCATGCCTGAGGCTCCGAAGTCCCAAGTTCAATCCTCCCGCACCACCATAAGCCAGAGCTGAACGGTGCTCTGGTGTTTCTCTCTGTGTCTTTCTCTTCATCTCACTCGAAAATAAAAAATAAAATACTTAAAAAAATTTCAAATAAAAATAATAAAGATAAAGTTTTGGTTTTTTTTAATCTAAAAGCCTTAGCCACCAGATAGTATTCAGATCCCATCTCTTGTAGGTTGATGAGCAGCTCATTTGGACAGTGTGTGAACCAGGCTTAAGCCTGGCCCCCACTGCACTGAAGGGAGTTGGGTGTTCTGGCCTCTTTCAACTGGACCGCTGTGTGCACAGAGCAACGCCTTGACTGTATGCCCAGACCCTGCTTCAACAGGGTTTAAAATAGCTGTGAGCAGGACACCTCCATGTAACTGCGCCCTTTCTTAGACCGAGAAGGCGAATGTGCTGGGCTGCTACTCTGCTTTCTGCACTCCCCCTCTTGAGCAGATGTAAATGAGCAGTTACTACATCCTTCCTGAGCCAGCCGAGAAGCAGGACAGCACCACACAACCACTGTATCAGGCACCTCCAACTTGGCGCTTAGCTTGATGCTCTCAGTCAGTATCTTGGATGCCAGTCAGAAGCATCCGGTTGTCTACCTGATAGGTGCACTCTGTAGAGCTATAGTAGAACTCTGGGACTTTGCAGTTCTGTGGGGGAAATGAGAACTGCCCGTTTTTTCCTTGCACCACAGCCTACAACTCTGGAAGAGGCATTGATGTTCTCGGTACTTCTTTTTTTTTTTTCATTTATTTTATTTATTTGTTTATTCCTTTTGTTGCTCTTGTTGTTTTGTTGTCGTAGTTATCATTGGTGTCATTGTTGTTGAATAGGACAGAGAGAAATGGAAAGAGGAAGGAAAGAGAGGGTCTTGAAGAGAAAAATAGACACCTGCAGACAGACCCGTTTCACCGCCTGTGAAGCGACTTCCCTGCAGGTGGGGAGGGGGAGCCAGGGGCTCGAACTGGGATCCTTCAGCTGGTCCTTCTGCTTAGCACCACCTTCGCTTAAGCAGCTGCACTACTGCCCGACCTCCTGTTCTCAGTACTTATTTGGAAAACCTGTCACTTTTCTTTTTTTTTTTTTTTTTTTAAGATAGGACAGAGTGAAACTTAGAAGGGAAGTGGAGGGGAGCTGGCTGGTGGCACAACGGGTTAAGCGCACATGGCGGAAAGCGCAAGGACCGGTGGGAAGGATCCAGGTTCGAGCCCCTTGGCTCCCCACCTGCAGGGGAGTTGCTTCACAGGTGGTGAAGTAGGTCTGCAGGTGTCTTTCTCTCCCCCCCCCCCGTCTTCCCCTCCTCACTCCATTTCTCTGTCCTATCCAACAACAACGACAGCAATAACAATGATAAGCAACAAGGGCAACAAAAGGGAAAAATAAAGTTAAAAAAAGAAGGGGAGAGGGAGAGACACCCTCAGCATTGCTTCTCCACTTGTGAAGCATCTTCCCTGCAGCTGAGGAGCAGGGGCTCAAACCCCACATTCTTTTTTTTATTTTTATTTTTTATTTAAGAAAGGATTAGTGAACAAAAACATAAGGTAGGAGGGGTACAACTCCACACAATTCCCACCACCCAATCCCCATAACCCACCCCCTCCCATGGTAGCTTTCCCGTTCTCTATCCCTCTGGGAGCATGGACCCAGGGTCGTTGAGGGTTGCAGAAGGTAGAAGGTCTGGCTTCTGTAATTGCTTCCTCGCTGAACATGGGCGTTGACTGGTCGGTCCATACCCCCAGTCTGCCTCTCTCTTTCCCTAGTAAGGTGTGTCTCTGGGGAAGCTGAGCTCCAGGACACATTGGTGGGGTCTTCAATCCAGGGAAGCCTGGCCAGCATCCTGGTGGCATCTGGAACCTGGTGATTGAAAAGAGAGTTAACATATGAAGCCAAACAATTTGTTGAGCAATCATGGATCCCAAGCTTGGAATAGTGGAGAGGAAGTGTTAGGGAGGTACTCACTGCAAACTCTAGTGTACTTCTGCTTTCAGGTATATATTTTGCAGTAGTTTATGGATACGTGTGCACATAAGCTCTCTCTCACAGAAACTGGTGTATATCTAGGTTTTGGGACTTTGTTAGAAAGTGAACTACCTGAGATGAAATTAGAGTGTACTATAAAAGGAAAGGTCTCACCCGAGTAATGAAGCTGAAGGGTTGTCATTCCACACGTGAAGTCTCTGGATACAGTCTGAGGTGAAGCATGTTGAGGTGGCAATCGTTGCTTTGGTTAGGTTGTGATCGGCGGATGCAATATTATTTGGTTTGGATTGGGAGATGCATACGGGAAAGTGGGCCCTATCCAAGGGTTCCAGGACTGGGGGAAGTAGGGGCTCTATAGTGAAGATGTGAGGTTCCTGCTGTCTTAGGGTTCAAAAAGATAATCGATAGTTAATATTATCATCACATTATTTGTTAATTGGGTTAACTTTGAAAAGTCCCTTTGTTATGGTTTGCTGTACAGTACCCAGTATCTTGTATATAGCTGTGCTATTGGATGCATCTAATCTACTTGGTCTAGGCTTTTGAGAGAGTCCGCATATCAAATACATAGCCTATATATTAAAAAGATTCAGTTTGTCTTTTGAGAAACTTTGAGACATACAATTGATTTCCCCCTCTCATATTAATTAACTACTGATTTATATGTCTACATTTTGCTAGGAGTGTACATAAACACCATTCCCACCACCAAAGGACTGTGACCCATCCCTCCCGCCCACTCCCACCCCCCACTGGCCCAGGAAGCTACATGTCTACCCCTCACCACTGGGTTTTTACTTTGGTGCCCTACTTACAATTTGATCAGGTCCTGCTTTTAGTTTCCCTTTCAGATCTTCTAAGTCAGCTTCTGTTGATGAGTGGGATCATCCCATACTCATCTTTATCTTTCTGACTTAGTTCACTTAACATAATTCCTTCTAGCTCTGTCCAAGATGGGTCAGAGAAGGTGGGTTCATTGTTCTTGATAGCTGCATAAACCCCACATTCTTGTGCATGGTAACCTATGTGCTCAAACTGGGTGTTTAAGCTACTGCCCGGCCCCCATTTTAAACTGCTTTTAAAATAAGATGTATTAGGGAGTCGGGCTGTAGTGCAGTGGGTTAAGCGCAGGTGGCGCAAAGCACAAGGACCGGCATAAGGATCCCGGTTTGAACCCCGGCTCCCCACCTGCAGGGGAGTCGCTTCACAGGCGGTGAAGCAGGTCTGCAGGTGTCTATCTGTCTCTCCTCCTCTCTGTCTTCCCCTCCTCTCTCCATTTCTCTCTTTCCTATCCAACAACGACAACAACAATAATAACTACAACAATAAAACAACAAGGGCAACAAAAGGGAATAAATGAATAAAATAAAATAAATAAATAAAAATAAAATAAAATAAGATGTATTGAGGGCCAGGCAATGGCACACTTCATTGTGTGGGCATGTTAGCATACACAAGGGCCCTGGTCCCCACCTGCAGAGGGGAAGCAGTGCTGCAGGTCTTGTTCTCCCTCTGTCTCCTCCACTCCTCAGTTTCTCTCTGCCCTGTCAAATAAGGGAGCAGGAAAAAAAAATAGAGTTAAAAGATTTATTAGTGAGAGAGATGGAGAGAACCAGAGCATCACTCCAGCACATGCAGTGCCAGGGATCAAACTCAAGACCTCATAGTTGAGAATCTAACACCCTATCCACTGCTCCACCTCTTGGATCACCATTTAAAAAATCTACATAAGTCATACCCCGGCTTAAGGGACTCATTGTCTTCTTAGAAATATGCAAAACAGGAATCCTATAGTAGTTGTAATATTATGTGAGTAAGATGAAGGGTAAGGAGAACTGAAGAAGAAGAAAACATTTTGTAAAGGAAGTTACATCAATGCCAAGTCTTGAAGGATGAGCAGGAGCTTCCCCAGCAGAAAGAGGACAAGGCATTCCAGGTGACAGAGAAGACTGGTCCCAGACAGGAAGATTAGAGCTTAGCCATTTTGCCTTTTTTGCTTGAATTGTAAAATCGTCCTGGAGAGTTGTATGTCCATAGTCCCTTAAGTTGTTTCAAAACTCTTTGCAACCTTGTTTTTCAGGAACCCGAATCATTTATGATCGAAAGTTTCTGTTGGATCGTCGTAATTCTCCCATGGCTCAGACCCCACCCTGCCACCTGCCCAATATCCCAGGAGTCACCAGTCCTGGCACCTTAATTGAAGACTCCAAAGTAGAAGTAAACAATCTGAATAACTTGAACAATCATGACAGGAAGCACACAGTGGGTAAGAGAATGTTGGTGTTGGGGACTCTGGGGGGCCCCTGGAGATTTGAACATCAGTCAGCTACTGTAGGTTAAAAAACACAAACCGAACCACTGATGTTGAGTTCTTTGTCTCTATGTCTCTAATGTCCTGCTCTCCTTTTTGTTTCCTTAGCAAAGTTAATTGGTTAATTGAACTAGTCTAGGAACCACAGACTTACTCATGGTTAGATGAGACTTACTTATGGTTCTATAAGTAAATCTCATCTAAGGAATGTGAGAGAAATCAGGAATGGTAAATCCCAAAGATAGCTACAGCACCAAAGCTTTCTCCAGTGGTGTAGTACTCCCATGTTCTTTACTCATTGTTTTATATAATTTATTTGTTTTTGCTGGGGCTTGGTGCCTACACAACTCCACTGTTCCCAGCAGCCTTTTTGTTTTAGAGAAAGCGCTGCTCCCTCACTCGTGAAGCCTCCCCACTACAGGCATCCCGTGTCTCAAACCCAGGTCCTCCTCACATGTAGGGTGGTAAGGTGAACTACCTTTCAACCCCTTTTAACCGCTTTATGTTTTTTTTTCTCCTTTTTTTTGTTGCCCTTCTTGTTTTTTATTGTTGTAGTTATTATTGTTGTTATTATTGATGTCGTCATTGTTGGATAAGACAGAGAGAAATGGAGAGAGGAGGGGAAGACAGAGAGGGAGAGAGAAAGACACCTGCAGACCTGCTTCACCGCTTGTGAAACGACTCCCCTGCAGGTGGGGAGCCGGGGGCTCAAACCGGGATCCTTATGGTGGTCCTTGTGCTTTGTGCCACGTGCGCTTAATCCACTGTGCTACCACCCAACTCCCACTTTATGTTTTTAAAGGCTTTGTTTTTACTCGTTTTAATGTGTGAGCAGAACAGTGCTCAGCTCTGGCATATGCCAGCAATAGAGCCTGGGACCTGAGCGCCCCGGCCCGGTGTTGGGCTGTGCTAACTAGCTCCCCAGCTCAGGAGCTCCCATTTCTCTTTAGTTCTGCCACCAGGTTTATCACTGGGGCTGGCACTACGAATCCACCAGTCCCAGAGGCCATTTTGTTTCTTTTCTGTCTTCTTTTCTTCCACTACAGTCCTCCGCTCTACCAACTGAGCTATCGAAGGCCCCGCTTCATTTCTTCAATTTCTTCCTTTCTCTGTTTTATTTATTGGATAGAGACAGAGATTAGGGGGTGGGGGAGACAAAGACAGAAGATAACTGCAGCACTGCTTCACCACTCATGAAGCTTTCCTCCTCCAGGTGGGGACCAGGGGCTTGAACCCAGGTCCTTGTGCATTGTAACATGTGCACTCAACTGGGTGCACCACTGCCCCAGTCCCCTCTCCTTCTCTTGTGTTAATAAATGAATTACTCCTTAAAAAAATTTTTTTTGGGGGGTCGGGCGGTGGCATAGTGGGTTAAGCACATACGGTGCAAAGCACAGGGACCGGCGTAAGGATCCCAGTTCGAGCCCCTGGCTCCCCACCTGCAGGGGAGTCGCTTCACAGGCAGTGAGGCAGGTCTGCAGGTGTCTATCTTTCTCTCCCCCTCTCTGTCTTCCCCTCCTCTCTCCATTTCTCTCTGTCCTATCCAGCAATGAACGACATCAACAATGGCAATAATAATAACCACAAGGAGGCTACAACAACAAGGGCAACAAAAGGGGGAGAAAATGGCCTCCAGGAGCGGTGAATTCATGGTGCAGGCACCGAGCCCAGCAATAACCCTGGAGGAAAAAAAAAGGGGGATAGTGCTTATCTAATAGTGACTTCATTGGGTGGTATTCTGGAGTCGGAAAGTATATGCAGCTTGAGATCTGCCACGTGGGGACTGAGCACGAGGTAGGTGTTGGCAGACTTACTGACACTTCCACCAGGATATCTCACCCTCATCTCAAACACAGTGCTGGACATGCTGAACTTTTTTTTTTTCCTCCAGGGTTATTGCTGGGGCTCGGTGCCTGCACCATGAATCCACCGCTCCTGGAGGCCATTTTTTCCCCCTTTTGTTGCCCTTGTTGTTGTAGCCTTGTTGTGGTTATTTTTGTTGTTGTTGATGTTGTTCTTTGTTGGATAGGACAGAGAGAAATGGAGAGAGGAGAAGACAGGGGGAGAGAAAGATAGACACCTGCAGACGTACCTCACCGCCTGTGAAGCAACTCCCCTGCAGGTGGGGAGCCAGGGGCTCGAACCAGGATCCTTACGCCGCCACGTGCACTTAACCCGCTGTGCTACCGCACACTTTCTATATATACACTTTTTTTTTTTTTTAACAGAACACTGCTCAGCTCTGGTTTATGGTGATGTTGGATGTTGAATGTGGGACCTCAGAGCTTCAGGCTTGAAAATCTTTTTGCATAACCATTATGCTATCTCACATTTTATTTTTAATTTATTTTTTATTTGATAGGACAGAGAAATTGAGAGGGAATGGGGAGACAGGGAGAGAGAAAGACACCTGCATACCTGCTTCAGTACTTGTGAGCTGTCCCTCTGGATGATGGAGAATGGGGACTCAAACCCAGTTCCTCGAACATAGTAATGTGTGCACTTAACGGGGCCACCACCCTGCCCATCCAAAATGAGTTCTTAGTAGACTAGCATCAGCTCAGAGGCAAGTAGGACCCCCTTAGCTGGTCATCCTGTGGACAGAGAGAGAGTGAGAAAGTTTTGTTACTGTTTATTATAAGATTATAGGGGATGGTTCCACACCACACCCACCACCAGAGTTCTGTATTCCCCCCCCCCCCACCTCCCAAAGATAACCACCAGAGTTCTTACAAGTCTTACCGTTGGCTTATTTCTGTTTTGTTTGGATTTGAAAAAATACATATTTTCAAAGAATAATAGGCATTTCCATTTTTTCCCTTCTAACTAGGGGACGATGCTCAGTTTGAGATGGACATCTGACTGTCCTTGTCCTGTGAGGGTCTGAAGAAAAGCCGTGACACCAGTGCCTGCGTGTAGCTGATTTCCCGGACAGGACGCACAACAGAGAACAGCAGTCCCAGCAGTCCCCACTGCGGCCTCCACTTGCTCTTCCTCAGTGCCAAATGACGCAAAGATGAGCTTCATTCAGCCAGTTCCTCTCCCTGCTTCTTTCCCTTCCTAGCTAGACAGATTAGATTGACAGTCCTTGGCATATTTCTGTAGAACCAAGCAGTCCACAGAGGAAAGTAGTTAAATTCTTGACTTCCCTAATCATTTTTTCTGTTGAGAAAGATAACTACACCACTAGCACCAACTTTTTTTCCCCCCCAATTCTAAAATGAATAATGACCTACCATCACTGCCTGGATGGGAGGTGTGGGGAAGTGGTAGATTCAGCATTCACATTCTACCCCCTCTCTCCTCCTTATCTCCCAGCAAGAATCTGGTTCTGGGGTCTCCAGAACCATCAGAGGTACACGTAAACAAAAAGAGAAAGCCTTTTGCTTTTACCTTGGGGTCTTCGCCCTTGGAGATGGAGCAGGGTCTGTGCAGCTTTGCTAGCATTTCTTTGCTCCCTGCTTCCTCTCTGCCTCTGGGAAGAATGTCTTCTGTCTTTGGTATTGTAATTTACCTTCTCATTCCTTTTACCGAGTCCATTCATACAATTTTTTTTTTTCTTTAATTTTGTATCAGAAGGGCGCCCTCCATAACCAGCTATTCCTTCCTCTTCTGCCTGCACCTGGTTGCTTACAGTCCTCTTGGACTCTGGGCTATCCAGATGACTTCATCTGCTTCTGGAGCAGGTCCACACCAATGATAGAAGCCCTTTGGGTAGGACCTGATCACATAGTATTCTATGGGGTGGTCCCCAGCATGGCCCCAGAAGAGCGTTGAGCCATTCGAGTACCCCTTCTTCACAGAATGAGTCTTCAGTCCAGTGATCACTGTTTTTTTTGTTGTTGTTTTTTCTTCCTTTTGTGGACCTGCTTTGTTTGGCTACTGAGGTAGACAAGCATGGGCTAAAAGCGCGTTTCTCCCAGTTTTCTTGCCTTTCTCAGACTACACTGAGTATTCCCTTTCCTTCCCTCTCTCCTTTTCCTTCTCTTCCCTTTTTCTCTGCCAGGACATTTTTCATACATACATCAGCGATAACCTCAAGTTTTGGTATCTGGTGATACAGTCACTTTTATCTGCAGAGTGACCTTTTATTTTTAAGATGACTACAGACCTATTTTTAGATATGTTTTCAGTACAATTTTTGAACAGCAACTTTCAAAAAGTACGCATCTTCCAGTGTTAGGAAGGTGAACAGTGTCTCTAGGCGAGTCTGCTGTTTGACGTGACTATGCTCTGTCTTCCCCGGTTCCTTGTGAGCACTTTCCTTTCCCCTCTTGTTTTGGGTGTGCATGTATGGAGTTGGTAGCGGGTGGTTTATACAGCTGGAGCATTCTGCTTTGCCACGGGTCTTTCAGGAAAGCTCTGTTCTTTCCCCTCATTCTCTTTCACCCCTCCCCAACTCTCCTGTGACTATTGACTGACACCCCTCTTAGGCTCATGTCTCCACCCCCTTACAGAAAGACCAGTAAAAATAGCCACTAGTTCACCAAGAATTTCTGGTTGGAATTGGTGCCCTGAACCCTTTTATAGGAGATCACATCTAAGGACGAGAGTAATAGGGCAGCTTCTCAGCAGTCGGCTGAGAAAGCCTTTTTTTTTTCTTCCTTTCTTTCTTTTGGACTCTGGGGGTGGGGGGGAACTTTCTGCAAAGAAAACAAAAGGAGGAATGATGCCTGAGGAACTTTGTTCTGTTTTTCTGCTATAAAATGTGAATAGTTCATGATTGAGTCCTTTTGTGATGGTTGCTATCTCAGGAATAATCTCCAATGTCTTGGGGATGCCTTTGTCTCCAAAACTGATGATCAGAAAGGTGTTCTTTGTTTAATGTATCCTGTGTGCGATTTTCATTAAAGTCCAACTTTTGCTTCACAGACTCTTGGAAAAACTTAAGTTAGAATGTAACTTGCATTAGAAGCTTGCTTAAGATCTCACCTTCCCCTGGGAAATTTCACTTTTAGGGAATTAAGCTTTTTATTCATCAAACCTTGACTGTAACATCTCATAGAATCTGTCCCTAACTACTGCTAGTCAGTTTGCCAGTGAGTAAAAACATCTTGATCTTTATTTGCTGCACATCAACTCAGCTTCTTCATCAAACAAAGGGGGATGGACTAAAAAAACAGCATCTTGAGTGATCCGCAATAGCCACCTCCTACCTTTGTGCCATCTGGGGAACCTGGATGCCTCTTCTAGCCCCTGTTTCTTACAGTTCTTGGGAGTCAGCATTCTTTAAAGCAGCTTCCAGTCCAGTAGCCTTCTCTGTGAAGTTCTCTTCATGCTGATACAGTTCTTTCCTGGAGACCACTGCTACTAGAGACGACTTGTCTCCCTAGATCAGCGTTAAAAAAAACTTCACAGGACAACAGGTAAATTCCCAGCACATGACACCTTTGTGCCATGCCTCAGAGAATTGCCTTCAGGGCAGACTAGAACCCAGGAGGTAGCTTTCTTCTGGGTGTTTGGAAAGAACCTCACAGGTAAAACCCTATCCTGGGTTTTTCTGGGGTAAGGAACATGTTTAGGGTGCCATTTAAGTGAGACAGTTCTCAAAATCTTAATTCTTACTTGCACTTTTAATTTTTTTATTTTTAAACAGAACAGACTTATAGAAATAATCCATCTATATGAGAAATAAGCTCCAGCAGGAGACCTGCATTGTCCTGGTTCTACCTTCCTTGGGTTTCCCGCTTCCTCAGATCCTCAGAGAGCACAGTATGGAGAAGCTGGTTTCTGGGTACTAGGCCTCCAAGTCACAAATGTTGTTGTCCTGCTTATATTAATTATCTATTACTATGGGACAAGTTACTTCTAAATTTAGAATCTTAAAAAAGCCAGCACCTGATGGTCCTGGCACAGAATCTCAAGGACGTTGTCAGGATTGGATAGGGCTTGCGGTCACCCGGGAACGGAGAATCCGCTGCTAAAGTGTCTGTGTCACTTTGGGCAGGATGCCTCACTTTCTGCCTGTGTGAGTCTCTGGGGCTTGTAAGAGGTGTTTGAAGGGCTGCCAGAGCTTTTGCTCGACATCATGCCTTCATGATACCACCATTTCCATCCTGGTGGGTAGCTTTTAAACTCCATTTAGTTCTTACATTTTCCAGGTAGGGGAAGAGAGAGATACCACAGCACCAGTCCACTCATGAAGCTTCCCTTTGCATGCACCCATGTGGTGGTCTGAGGCTCAAACCTTTCACATGGTAAAGTGTGCACTCTGTGACAGCCTCTGAGAGTACATATGATCACTTCTTATTCTGTTTCTTAGAAACAAGCTGCTAAGCTCAGCTTATACTCAGGGAAAGAGGAGTGATAACCCCGCTCACTGAGCAGTGAACTGAGCAGAATCAAAGGATTTTTTTTTAATTGGATAGAGACAGAAATTGAGAGGGAAGGGGGTGCTAGGGAGAGAGACACCTGCAGCCCTGCTGCACCATTTGTGAAGCTTCCCCCTGCAGGGGGGGACCAGGGACTCGAACCTGGGTCCTTGCACACTGTAACATGTGCGCTCAACCAGGTGCGCCACCGCCCAGCCCCTCAAAGGATTTTTTAAATATACCTTAAGACCATCACATCTCTGTACAGAGGATGAAACTAAGCTAACCACTAGCCACAGGAGGAGATTTGAGCTACTGGCTCAGAGATATTTACTAAAAGCAGTTCTCCAAGAAATAGACCAGAGAACTGGGATAAGGTTCTTTTCCCCAAAACCACCTACTGATTTTGGTGTTAAAATTTCCAGAACTATCTCTACGTCTGTCTCACCAGCAGGATTATGATGCTTCTCCAGTAACTAACACTCAGTTACCACTTCCTCCCTTATCTGGGAATTAAAGAAAAACTATCAGATCCTCTCAGCTGGTCCACTAGAGCAGACTTCATTGGAGTCAAGGCCATCAGGCTGAAGGAGTACGTGCTATTTGGATGTTAGAGGTTATTGGGCTCAAGAACGAACAGTCACATTCAAAGTAGTATCATCTAGGGATTAGACATAGCAGTCTCTCTTTAAACCTGGTGTTCAGGTTACCTCTGCCTACCTCATCCAGGGCTTCCTGAAGAAAATGTCCTGAAAGAGACCTGATTTTGCTTTCAATCAGGAGGGAAACGGATGAGGTTTGTGTCTTCAACACATTTGTAGTGGTTGTTCACATTGTGTTTCCAGCATCAGTGCCCAGCTAAGTTCTGAGAGACTTGAGATATCTTGAAGGTGTAAATTCATGTTTGATTTATGCTCTTGCCTCTGCCCAGCATTTTTCTCACTATATCCCTAGTTGAATAAGAAGCTGTGCTGCTGGGGTAGCTATAAGAAAAAAGTACTTCTTTTAGAAGTAAGGAACTTACCTTTTTGAAGTATATTCAGATGAATTTTGTTTGACCTTCTGATTTGAGGTAGAGTCTGAGTAGATGAACTCATCCTCTATTGCGCTTTGGGACTCTCAAATCCTTACCTTCCCAGTTAAGGTGTTGCCACCAGAGCCCACTGTTCAGCAAGTATATATATCAGGTACTTGCTTAGAGTCAAGACAGCTTGTATAAAGGACTCATCATGTTGATAGCAATATTCCAGAACTGAGTCCTTCCCCCCCTTTCCTACCCTCCTTCCATCCCCCACCATTTTAGAGACTTGATGGGAACTCAAACATCTTGCCTGCTTGAAGCCAGACCCTCAGACTTCTGCCTTCCCTGTTAGAGATGGGGTTCAATGCCTTTTCTTTGTCTAGTTCAGAACTTTCCTTTCTTGGTACGTTTCTGGATTACATGCATATGGGCAGCTATTTATTATTCTGCGAAAATCAGTCACCCAGCCATGACGTCTGCAAGAAGATAATCGTGTTAGAGAAGCAGCATTTCGCTGGGAGGGCAGTTGCTTTCTAGCGGAGTTGCAGCAACCCCTCCCCTACTTTTCTGCCTCTCAGCTTCTAATAAGATGAAATCAGATCTCAGTTTTCAGAATGACTATGCCTGAGGGGGCATTTCCTGTTCTAACAGGGATTTTCCAGTTTAATACTAGAATTTGCTTGAAACTCTAGAGTTTGCTCACAAAAATAGCTTACTGAAGACTCTTAAGGGTGATTGTTGATACATACTCTTCCAACACTTACACATAATCTCTGTCACCCTCTGCACTTAAAACTTCTCTGGGCAGGTCCTGGAAATAAATACCTTTTGGCAAAGCTTAGATTTAGGAGGCTTTTTTGTGTCCCTGTTCATATGGTCTGTGGCTTCTCTTTGCTTCACCTCTGCCCCCAGCCCTGACAGACCATGTTGTGTGCATGTCCAGTGGAAAGGACTCCTGAGATGACACCTATTTCCCAGCGTATTTAATCTCAGCCACCGTTCTGAGAATGGGAGGCTGAGAGATGCTGCAATGCTTGATAATCAGTTGGCTGTGTTGAAATCCCCTATGGGAGCTCTTGCCAATACTTAAAACCAAAACTCCGGATACTTCAGACTTCAGAGAATTTCGTGAATCTTGCACAGGACATCTCCTGTGCTTATTCACCTTCCTCTCCTTCTTAGTCTTAAGCAAACACAAATCCCTGGAAACCAGGAGAGTGAAGGAAGTACATTGTCATGCTAAGGGTGAGCTGTGCGGGTGAGCCTTCCTGCTTCTGGGGCATGTATCCAGATGACTGAGAATTGTGAGCCAGTGCCTTTGCTTCACCTGAAGATAATTCCCATCTTTCTCTCTCCCTGGGTAAGGAGACCCTCTGCTACTCCCAAGAGTAAACCTTGGGGAAAGTGTCTTGGAGAGTCCAGAGGACACATAGACATTCAGGTGTCAATTTTAAGCATCTTTAAAATATTTTATATATTAAAAGTGCTTCCTTTGTCTTAGTGCCACCCGTGGCCCAGTCCCGCCCATTCTGAATAGCAAAGTGGGGATTCCCGGTACTCCCTAGTGTTCCTTCCCTCCCTTGATGTGGCTGTCCCTACCCCTCCTGTATATATCCACTGTTGTGGGTGGATGGCAGAGAGGACCATGCAGTCCTGTGTGATCCCTTGTTCAGTTTTGGGGTTGTTTTTCTTAACTGTCCTTTCACACCAGCAGGTGTTTGGAAATGATGGGGGAAGTTAAATTCTCACCAGTGGTTGCTGTTACAGTTAAATCAATAAAGATCTTGAATATCAAGTTGGTGTTCCATTTAATTTTTTTGATACAATCCCATTGCTGAGACATTTTGGGACGGTAGCTGGTGGCAGAGATGAGCAGAGGCAGTTGGCCACGTTGTCAGTTCTTAGCGTGTGGGGAAGCACACGCTGTCCCTTGACCCTATACAGGAAGTGGGATTGCTGGGACCACGTCTCCAGGAAGGTCCTTCTCTGGATACCAGACTGAAGGAAACCAACAGTAGCTTCCTTTTTCTAAAAATAACTACCTGTCTCTCTGGAGCATCTGTTTCTATCTCATGTCTCAGATTAGGCTGTGATATATGAGTGTGTGTCCTTAATATTAATCCACAGTCTCATGGATTAGAGTTGAAACCAAGAAGGTCAGGAGATAGCTCACCCAGTAGAGCACATCACCATCTACAAGGACACAGATTTGAGTCCCCAGCCAGGCCACCACATGGGAGCACAGGGTAGCAGGGAAGCCTCACAAGCAGTGGAGCATTGCTGTGGTGTCTCCTGCCTCACTTAAAATAGTAACAATCCCAGTGAGCAGGCACACCTGGTACGTGCACGTAGTACTGAATGGAAGGGTCCCGGCTCAAGCACCTGCAGAGGGTTCAGTTGACAGTGAAGTAGGTCTACAGTTGTCTTTTTTTTTTTTTTTTTGCCTTCAGGGTTATTGCCAAGGTGTAGTACCTTCACTGCAAATCCACTGCTCCTGGCACTTTTTTTTTTTGTTAGAGAAATTGAGAGAGGAGCAAACACTTGCAGACTTGCTTCACCACTTGTGAAGTGACCCCCCCACACACACACAGGTGGAGAGCTGGTGGCTTGAACCAGGGTCCTTGCACCATGTGCACTTAACCCAATACACTACTGCCTGACCCCCTCTCTCCTTATCTCCACCTCCTTTCTCAACTTCTCTGTCCTATCCAATAAAATGGGGGAAAAAAGAACAGCTAGTAAGAATAGTGGATTCGTGGTGCAGGCACCCAGCTCCAGCAACAACCTGGAGACTAAAGAAAATACCAGGAGGGGTCGGGCTATAGCACAGCAGGTTAAGCACACATGATGCAAAGCACAAGGACTGGCATAAGGATCCCAGTTCGAGCCCCCGGTCCCCCACCTGTAGGGGAGTCGCTTCACAGGCGGTGAAGCAGGTCTGCAAGTGTCTCTCTCCCCCCCCCTCCGCCTTCCCCTCCTCTCTCCATTTCTCTCTGTCATATCCAACAACAATAGCTATAACAACAATAACTACAAGGGCAACAAAATGGGGAAAACAGCCACCAGGAGCAGTGGGTTCATAGTGGAGGCACCAGCCCCAGTGACAACCCTGGAGGCAAAAAGGAAAACACCAAGAGTAGTAGAATCATGCAGGGAAAGCTCTGGTGGCAGAGAAATACAAGTTGGGAACAAGAGTTCAACCCTTTCGTATTTTGTATGCTGTTAATAGTTCCACAGATCAAAACTGTGGCATTGAAAGGTTTTTCCACTACGGTGGTGTAGAGGTTCAGGGCACAGGCACTGAAGAAGACATGAATTTTCCATCTGTGCTGTTCAGTGGTCACGCTGCGTTCATCAGGATTCTGAATCTCTGAACTTCGGTTTATTCTAAAATAAGATTAAGACATAATTCTCCAAACTTGTGAAGCCCAGATAAAATCTATTTCTCCCACTCCTCTCTCAGTTTCTGTCTCTACAATATGTAAACATTTTTATTATATTTATTTTCCCTTTTGTTGCCCTTATTTTTATTGTTGCTGTTTCTATTGATGTTGTCATTGTTGGATAGGACAGAGAGAAATGGAGAGAGGAGGGGAAGACAGAGAGGGGGAGAGAAAGACAGACACCTGCAGACCTGTTTCACGGCCTATGAAGCGACTCCTCTGCAGGTGGGGAGCTGGGGGCTCAAACCGGGATCCTTACACTGGTCCTTGCGCTTTGCGCCACGTGCGCTTAACCAAACAGTTTTTTTTTTTTAATGACTACAAGAGAGGAGCCAGGCAGTGGCGCATGTAGTTGAACACAGCTGTTACCATGCGCAAAGGCCCAGGCTTGAGCCCCCACTCCCTACTTCAAGGGGAGGAAGCTTCACAAGCAATGAAACAGGTCTGCAGATGTCTACCTCTCTGTCTCCTTGCCTCCTCTCAATTTTTCTTTGTCCTATCAAATAAAGGAAAAAGTAAAAAAAAAAAAAATGGCCATCACCAGTAGCAACAGATTCATTATGCTGGCACTAAGCCCCAGTGATAACCCTGGTGGCAATTAAAAAAAAAAAAAAAAAAAGCCAGGGCTGGGTGGTAGTGCAACTGGTTAAGTGCACGTTACAATGTGCAAAGAACAGAGTTCACGTCCCCAGTCCCCACCTGCAGGGGAAACCTTCACAGGTGGTGAAGCAGTGTTGCACGTGTCTCTCTCTCTTATCTATCTCCCCCCTCCTCTTGATTTCTGGCTGTCTCTATGCAGTAAATAAATAAAGATAATAATAAGAATTTAAAAAAACGGGAGTCAGGCGGTCGCGGAGTGGGTTAAGCGCATGTGGCACAAAGCGCAAGGACCGGCATAAGGATCCCAGTTTGAGCCCCCGGCTCCCCAACTGCAGGGGAGTCACTTCACAAGCGGTGAAGCAGATCAACAGATGTCTTTCCCTCTCTCCATTTCTCTCTGTCCTATCCAACAACAAAAACATCAATAACAACAATAATAACTACAATAATAAAAAACAAGGGTAACAAAAGGTAATAAATGTTTTTTTTTTATTAGAAAACCAGGAAGTTGGGCACAGCGGGTTAAATGCATGTGGCACAAAGTGCAAGGACCATCGTAAGGATCCCGGTTCGAGCCCCCTACCTGCAGGAGAGTCGCTTCACAAGCGGTGAAGCAGGTGTGCAGGTGTCTTGTCTTTCTCTCCCCCTCTCTGTCTTCCCCTCCTCTCTCCATTTCTCTCTGTCCTATCCAACAACAATACTAACTACAACAATTAAACAACAAGGGCATTCGGGCGGTAGCAAGCCCAAGCACACGTGCAAAGCGCAAGGATCAGCTTAAGGATCCCGGTTCGAGACCCCAGCTCCCTACCTGTAGGGGAGTCGCTTCACAGGTGGTGAAGCAGGTCGGCAGGTGTCTTCCTATCTCCCTGTCTTCCCCTCCTCTTTCCATTTCTCTGCCCAATTAAAAAAACAATGGCAATAAAAGGGAATAAATAAACATTTAAAGCTTAAAAAAAAACAAGGGCAACAAAAGAAGATAAATATTTTAAAAATTAAAAAACCAAAATAAAGAGACTAGTAAGAGTTTTCACTGCTAGTTAGATGAAAGACTTCGGGGAGTTGGGGGGTAATACAGTGGGTTAAACACAGGTGGCTCAAAGCCCAAGGACCAGAGTAAGGATCCCAGTTCAAGCCCCCAGCTCCCCATCTGCAGGGGAGTCGCTTCACAAGTGGTGAAGTAGGTCTGCATGTGTCTCTCTTGCTCTCCCCCTCTCTCTGTCTTCCCCGCCACCTCTCTCCATTTCTCTTTGTCCTATCCAACAACGATGACATCAATAACAACAACAATAGTAACTACAACAATAAAACAAGGGCAACAAAAGGGAATAAATACTTTTTTTTAAAAAGGGGGGGTCGGGCAGTAGCGCAGGAACAGTGCATTCCTGGTGCAGGCACTGAGCCCCAGCAATAATCCTGAAGGCAAAAAAAAAAAAGGCTTCACAAAATGTGAACTCCTTACTGTGGTGCTTTTCAAGTCATTACCACTTTCCACTTCATGTCCTTTTGTGCTTCTCTTATATCTTGTCTTTCCTGTTTTTCCCCACTCCTTTCATCAGGCCTGCCCCTCTCCCTAGCCAAGGAGTAACCTACCCACTTTTTCTCACTTAGCTACTAAACTGGCAGTTATAGGGACAGGAGAACTTTGCCTTGAGAGCACACTAAAATAGCTGCCTATCCAATGAGAGCCCCTTCTTGGGCCCCCTGGTGAGGGCAAGACTCAGTTCTCAAGCAGTAAGTAGTTAAAGGCTTTCGAAGCACACAAAGTGCACAATATAGAGTTGTGCCGCTAGGCTGGGCCCCAAATACCTTTGGCCAAGGTAGAATGACACCACACACCAGACACTTGAGCTTTCAGCGGGGGTCAGCAAAATACAGAGCTCCGCTCCCTTGTGACAGTTCTACCACTTGATACGAAGCAATACTTCTCGTGTTCAGTGAGGTCTGGCCCCAGTCACTGGAGCAGCTAACTGTAAACACTCCCACAAGTTGTAACCACAAATAGCTTGACCTTTCACTGCACTGGGCCCAGCCAGAGAATTATGTGGAGCACCTATTTAGTAAAGATCCTAAAGTCCCAGGAGAGAATATTCATTCCCATCAACTAGGGTTCAAATGTTTTTTGGTTTGGTTTGGTTTTTTGCCTCCAGGGTTTATCTCTGGGGCTCAGTGACTCGATGAATCCACAGCTCCTGGGGGCCACTTTTTCCATTTTATTGGTTGGGACAGAGAGGAATTGAGAGGGAGAGGGAGATAGAAAAACACTTGCAGGGGGTCAGGCAGTAGCACAGTGGGTTAAGAACAAGGCGCGAAGCACAAGGACTGGCTCCCCACCTGCAGGGGGGACGTTTCACAAGCAGTGAAGCAGGTCTGTAGGTGTCTATCTTTCTCTCCACCCTCTTTGCCTCCTCTCCTCTCTTCAATTTCTCTCTGTCCTATCCAACAACAACAACAACAGCAATGACAACAACAGTAATAACAACAAGGGTAACGACAAGGGCAACAAAATGGGAAAAAATGGCCTCCAAGGCAACCGAGCACCAGCAATAACCTTGGAGGCAAAAGAGAGAGAGAAAGGAAGATAGGAAGGAAGAAAGAAAAACACTTGCAGACTTGCTTCACCACTTGCAAACTTCCCTCCTGCATATGAGGAGCCAGGGGTTTGAACCAGGACCCTAGTGCGGGTCTGTGTGCTTCATACTACGTGTGCTTGACCAGGTGCACCACTGCCCAGCCTCCAGGTTCAAATGTTTGATTCCAAAGCTTAAAAAACTTGTTTACAGAGCTAGCTGGGTGATATTAAGAAAAATGAACCTGGGATATCAAAAGTTCCTCTCGAGGTCTGCCCCAGCTACATTGTTTTGCTTAGGGGCATCTGTGCTCCAGACTGACTTTTTCAAATGCAGACTGCAGCACTGAGATGCAGTGTTGTAGGGGGCAGGAGTTTGAACCCAGGATGATGTTCATGTGGAAAGCAGGCACCTTCCCCGGTGAGCTGTCACTGGCCCTCTATTGTTTCCTAAGTTAAGCACAGAACCTTTTATGGTTCTGTACTATGGCAAAGACAAGTCTTATTTGCACCCCAGGCAATGGATAGCTGAGTTACTATGTTGCTGAGTCAGGGCAATGAGAATTCTCAAGCCCAGGCCTAGCTCGAACCTCCCCAACCCCTGCCTGGCCCATGACGACTACCATGACTCAACCAAGGCTGGCGGTGAATCACATGTGAACCCAGCACAAGCTCCCACACCGCTGGAGTCACTCTGCAGCTGGAACACTAGTTCGCTGGATTCTTGGGACAAGAAGCGAGGTAGAGGGTGGATTTACTGTGGACTTATACACCCCTCCCCCCAATAAAGTAGCTCCTTTGCCCTGCTATACAACAGAAAACAACCTGCTTTGGCAGTGTTCAACTATCAGGAGATGGCTTGGGAGGACCAGAATTGATGCCTTTGGGATCATTTTATCTGGAAAACAGAAGCTTAAAGTCACACATATTTGGTGGTACAGCTTCGTATAAGGAAGCCCGGACTCGTTTTGCTATGTTACATGTGACCTAAAATTAAGCCAGTTTTAGACCCTTGAGCCAATACAAAAGCTAATAAAGGAGGAGTCGGGCGGTAGCGCAGCAGGTTAATTAAGTGCAGGTGGTGCAAAGCACAAGGATCGGCCTAAGGATCCGGGTTCGAGCCCCCAGCTCCCTACCTGCAGGGGTGTCGCTTCACAATCGGTGCAGCAGGTCTGTAAGTGTCTTTCTCTCCCTGTCTTCCCCTCCTCTCTCCATCTCTCTGTCCTATCCAACAACGACAACAATAACAACTACAACAATAAAAAAAGAACAAGGGTAGCAAAAGGGAGTAAATAAATATTTTTTTAAAAAAGCTAATAAAGATAGATGGGGAAGAGGGGGGTGGTGGCCCATCTGGTTGAGTGCATACATTACAGTGCCAAAGGCCCAAGTTCAAACCACCTACCTGAAGTGGGGAAGCTTCACAAGTGGTGAAATGGCGTAAGTATCTAACCTATATACTTATACTTATCTCCCCCTCCCTCAACTTTTTTTTAATGTTCTTTTGTTTTTGCCTCCAGGGTTATTGCTGGGGCTCAGTGCCTACACTACGAATCCACTGCTCCTGGCAGCCATTTCTGTTGCCCTTGTTATTGATGTTGCTGTTGTTGTCGGATAGGACAGAGAAATCAAGAAGGGGAAAGAAAGACAGACACCTGCAGACCTGCCTCACCACTTGTGAAGCAACCCCCCTGCAGGTGGGGAGCTGGAGGCTTGAACCAAGATCCTTATGCCAGTCCTTGCGTTTTGCGCCATGTTCACTTAACCCACTACGCTACCACCCTGCCCCGTTCTCTCTCTCTCTTTTTTTTAAATATCTTTTTTATTTATTTACTATTGGATAGAGACAGAGAAATTGAGAGGGGTGGGGGTGATAGAGAGAGAAAGAGACACAGAGACATCTGCATTTCCCCGCTGTAGGTGGGGGGACCAAGGATTTGAACCCAGGTCCTTGTGTACTGCAATGTGTGCACTTAATCAGGTGCACCTCTGCCTGCCCCCCGCCCCAACTTTTCTGTCTCTATCCAAAATAAATAAGTAAATAAATGGTTCGACAAAGGGAATTTGGCAGGGCTTAGGCTTAGCTCTCTAGGGAGACGGGTAAGGCCCAAAGGGTAACCAGTGACTTAAAGCTCACGGCTCTTCTGGATCTGTCAACTGACATTGAGCAGGAATGTGTTGGGATTCACTTGCTTGCAGTTCACAGGACACAGCCATGTAGTGAAATTACCTAGGGGCACAAAGCTTCTCCCTGGCTGAACTACAACTATATCCTAAGTCTCCTGAAATAGGGCCATCAGCCCTGCTGGATTGAAAGCTCCAGGACCTCATTAATAGCACACAGTGAGAGACGGATAAGCTGCCACCAAGTTTAATAGACTCGGACAGGGTCTGCCCAGGCAGACTGAGCAGGGGGTGTCCAAGGCCTCCAGCTGCTGCAGTTCAGTGCGGCCAGTTCTCTTGGATGAATTCTGGCTTCTCCCTTCAAAGGGAGACTGTACAATGGTTGTGTTTGTGCAGTTCATTAGCAGAGACGCACTCCACTGAGCCTCTGGACAAGCCAAGAGATTGTTACAGGCCAGCCTGGAAGCAGGAGGCTCCTCTCACCCAGCCTGAGGCCACGAGAACCCACTGACTTTAACACTTATCTTGGTGGAAGCGGAGGCTGTCAAAGACCAACCACCCTGGACTTTAGTCCTGAATTAACTTTGAAAGTACATAAAATTTATAGACAATCTTGTCAAAAAAAAATAAATACACATCTTCCCCAACTTCTACGTATAACTTCTGGGGGTGGCAGGTTAAAAAAATAAGTCAGAAAAAGAATTCTTGCACTGATGCTTTCCCCATACCCTGTCCTCAGTAAAGAGAAAGCCCAGAGAGCCTGCTTCCCTGGCCGCCTCCTTCCTCTCCCGACAGCGACCTCTGTTCAACGGGACTCCACAGAGCCTCCATCTGCAGAGTGAGCAGCCCTTCCTCCTCAGGGCTGGAGCTGCTCCACCTGCCTCCTCACTTCTCTTTGGGGTAGATGGTTATTGTGTCTTCCAGGATATTCCCAGTCTTCACAGGGGACAGGCAAAAACTCAGGCCCCTTCTAGAAGCTCCTCAAAGGCATCCACATTCTTCCACAATCATGTCTTCATGATGGTCTAGAAGGACTCTGCCATTGTCCACATAGAGCATGCTCAGTGGCTTGGTTTTCACAGGGGCACAGCACGTGGAAGGGACTCGGTGAGGGTGGTACCGCTTCAGCAGACTCTGTGAAGAAGAGGAGAAGGGTCACTTCACATCCCAAAGGGCAGGTCAGAATAGTAGCATTTCTGAGTAAGGAGGAAGAAAGACACAGAGGATTAAAAAACTTTTTCTGGATGCAAAAAACCCCAAAATCAGAGGGAAATTGCTTTCATACAGTATAGCAATACAGGACACGCTCTGACATTTAAAATAACTTTAAAATAACCAGATACAGCCTCTAGAGTCTTCTGTTTAAAGGGTATTGGCAATGGTTAAATTGTATGTTCTTTTGATCTAGTCTTGAGTGAATGCCAATTTAAAAAATATCCCAAGGAAGTCCTGGCTTAGTTCCAGAAATATATAGCAGAAGAGTCATGTAGAAATTCTTGTGAGATGTGCTTTGTTTTGCTCAGAAGGACAAATAGTCAGTAAACATTCTGGAAAACACAAAGCACATCTTGGACTGGAGTTGGTGTATTTCACTAAAGTCAAAGAGAAGGACTGTGTATGTGTGTTTGTGTGTGTGTGTGCACGCTTAGATTATAATGTGAAAAACTGAGAAATGTTACACATGCACAAATTACTGTACAATGTCTATCAAGTGTAAACCATTAATCCCCTCCTAATCAAGAAAAAAAAAAGACACTCTGGAATTGGGTCCTGCCCACTAGGTCATACATTCTCTCTTTTTTAAAAAATTTTTTATATTTATTTTTCCCTTTTGTTGCCCTTGTTTTTTTATTGTTGTAGTTTTATTGTTGTTGATGTCATCATTGTTAGATAGGATAGAGAAATGGAGAGAGGAGGGGAAGACAGAGGGGAAGAGAAAGAGAGACACCTACAGACCTGCTTCACCGCCTGTGAAGTGACTCCCCTGCAGGTGGGGAGCCGGGGGCTCTAACTGGGATCCTTACACCGGTGATGCGCCACGTGCGCCGCGTGCACTACCGCTGGACTCCCATATATTCTCTTTTCAAGTCAGAGTATTTGATTGGGACTAGCTGGCTGTCTGGTTCTGTTTGATCACACTGCAGTAGGTTGACTGAATGAAGTGAGGTATGATTTCTTTGCCGAGAACAGGTCCCCTAGGGCCCTGGCCACAACCAGTGCTTCTGCCACGAGCTCAGCTCACATGCTCCCAGAGCCCAGAAACCTCACCCCAGGCCTGGCACAAAAGATATAGCGCCAGTCTTTAGAGGTTTTCAGTCTAGGCTTCAGGGAATAACGTAAAGACAGTTTGGTCTCCTATGACCTCTGAGAGCAGGGCAGGAGCTTATATAATATCCTCCATCTGAGGCCATGTTCTCTGCAGTCCCAAGTCATTGCCTTCTGTTCCGCTCCTCTACCACCTTTTAATTAGTGCCAGGGGGACGGGTGGTGGTGTGCTGGGTTGGTGGTACCTGGTAGTAGCCTCAGACTTTATCTGCTTTTGCAAAATAGGGGGTCTTAACTCCCGTTTTATGCAGCAAAAAGGACAGCAGCTGAAATACTGTTAATCCACTGACACCACCCATGTCATCAGGGACATAGACTTCTAGTAATGAGATTACACATTCAAACATGCCGGCAATCGACCAATGACTCTTTTCTTTTCTTTTTTGGTTTTTAAATGAGAGACAGAAGTGGGGTGGAGAGAGGAGAGACACCTGCAGTCTGTTCCACCACTCAGAAAGCTTCTCCTCTGCAGGTGGGGATCAGGAGCTTGAACTGGGTCTTTGTACATGGTCACGTGTGCATTGTACCAGGCATGCCACCACCTTGCCTCTCAACCAGTGACTAAACATATAGTTTGTATATCATCTCATTTAAACCTACCACACCCTTGAAATATGGCTGTGCTACCCCCCACTTTCTAAGTGGCAAACTGAGGCTCAGGGGGAGTAAGCACCTTCACCACTACTTCACAGCTCGTAAGTGGGTATCAAAACCAGGCCTGTCTAGTCCTAAACAGCAAATCCTGAACTTTCTTTCCTAGAGCATCAGGGGTGGGAAGGAGCTGAAACCCTCTAGAACTTTCTTTCCTACAGCATCAGGGGTGGGAAGGAGCTGAAACCCTCTAGCCTACACTGTCACCTGTCATTTAATAAAAGACATGGGATGGGAGTCGGGCGGTAGCGCAGTGGGTTAAGCGCAAGTGGCACAAAGCGCAAGGACCGGCGGAAGGATCCCAGTTGGAGCCCCGGCTCCCCACCTGCGGGGGGGGGGGGATCGCTTCACAAGCAGTATAGCAGGTCTGCAGGTGTCTATCTTTCTCTCCCCCCTCAGCCTCCCCATCTCTTTCCATTTCTCTCTGTCTTATCCAACAACATCAATGGCCACAATAACTACAACAACAAGGGCAACAAAATGGGGAAAATGGCCTCCAGGAGCAGTGGATTTGTAGCACAAGTAGCACCCTAGCGATAACCCTGGAAGGAAAAAATAAAAGACATGGCTGCCCAATGGGGCTGTCTCCACATATGCTCTCCAAGAATGTAGTCACCTATATATTCTTAGGACTGAGCCCAAGACCTGCCATATCGTAGTACCTGAATGAATGAACACAGATATTTCACAGCAAAGCCATAATCCTGTCCCCCAGATGAGCAACCAGGTTGCTTGCCAGAGCTCACTGCCCCCGCCCCCGTCCCCATGCCTGGTGACACACCTGGATATACGCGTGGTTGGTGGGATGGAACTCCTCCCCCACAGGGTTGGGACACTCGCCCTCACAGCGATAGGCATTGTACTGCTTGGGGTAGATGATCCAGGAACCCCATGAGATCAAGTTGAAGTCCACCAGGAATTTGACCTTCCTGCACAGCTGGCTTTTGTCTGGCACGTGATAGCGACGTTGTCTCCTGCCCCTCTCCCGAGAAAGCTGTCCCTCTTGGACCCTCCAGGAGCTCTCAGCTTCCCACATCAAGGTGGAGCCGCCCAGCCGCCTCTGCTCAGGGGCGAGGTTAGAATAGAGCAGCAGCGTCACTTCAGTGATGTTGGCGACAGGTGGTTTGGGGGGCTGCTGCCGGCACTCTCCAGCCAAACTCAGTATCTGCTCCTCCAGCTCCCCCGGGCGCTTCAGCCACTTGGAGAGTGGCCTCGTCACCTCCAGGACCATGCTGCCCGAAGAAAAGGTGATCTGGGACACGGTGACAGTGAACAGGTCCATCCGGATCCGTTTCAGGCAGCTGGCTGAGTCCCGCTCATCATCCAGCTTGGGCTGGTGGCAAATCTCAATGGAGAGGGGGAAGTCAGCGTGGAGGGCCACAGGGCTGGACAGCTGCAGCCGGAGCTCAGCCCATGCCAGATCCTCTTTTTGGCTGAGGAAGGAGAAGTCAAAAGCGAAGGTCCAAGTCAGCCCATTCACTTCCACATCTGTGTGGGGAAAATCAGGAGGACAGCAGGGTGAATGGAGGCTTTTTGTAGCTTCAGCATAGCTTGCACTTAAGCCCGGAGCTTACATGAGTCACGTCTCAATCCTCCACGCCAGCCCTAGGAGTTGGGAAGGTTTAACTGAGCTCATTTTAGAGATGAGGAAAACCGAAGCTTAGAGAGGTTAAAGTGTGCCGTTGTGGTGCCATTCCTGGAAGGTGGCAGAGCCAAACTGCTGTTCTGTTACTCCGCTTCAGAACAGGCCACTGGTGAGAAGGATCGGTAAAAACAAGACAAACTTGTCTCCCTTCACACACAAGGCTTAAGGCCAAGCCCTGTGCTTTCTGACCTAAACCTGGGACTTTCACTCCCTCTGTTACTCAGAACCAAGTAACTTTCCCTGGCTTCTTTCCCCACTGGAAAGGGTGTTATATTTCACAGGCACATGAAGCTGGAATGCCTGTCCTCGAAAGGTCTGGAAATCTCAGGCAACTGAAGTCAAATACTGGCTGCTCTCTCCACTCTACTCCCCCCCTCCCCCCAAAAAAAAGGAAGGTAGGAACTTGAGGCATTTAGGCCTTCAAAGCCTGTCTTTGTAGTTTGTCACCCAGGGGTCTTTCCTGTCTACCTGCAGGGTGCTCAGCTCTTTGCCCCCAGGTCATTCTCCAGTCTCCCTCTCCCTCTCCCTCTCTCTCTCTCTCTCTCTCTCTCACACACACACACACACACACACACACACACACACCCTTCCCACCCTCCTTGTACGGTTATACTCAGATTGGATGACAGGAATGGAGAAGCACACTCCCATTTATTTCGGTCCATTACTAATTTGCCCAGACAGTACAGAATAGAAGGTATTTGTGGGGTGGGGGGTAGATAGCATAATGGCTATGCAAAGAGATTCTGATGCCTGAGGCTTCAAAGTCCCAGGTTCAGTCCCGCGTACCACCATAAACCAGAGCTGATCAGTTCTCTGATTTAAAAAAAAAAAAAAAGTACTTGTGGTGTTTCAGATCACTTGACCTTCAAGCTCAGTCTCCTCTCCTTTGGAATGGGAGGAGCAATGCCCTCTTCACCTCTGCATTATCAGGAGGATCCTCCCAAAGGGAAAAAAAAAAAGTTTGAAGGTTTCCTGCTAAAGAAAAGTAAGAATTCATTCACTAGCCTCATTGAATATGCATGACTACTGAGTAGTCATGGGTATATCTTCAGGGTGGTAACGACCTCTGAGTTCCTCACTGGGCAGACCACTCAACTGCTTTTTTTTTTTTTCTTTGAATATCTATCCATGTTTCAGGAAATCTGTTGTCAAGTTGCAAGTGAATTTCTCAGGAAAATTCAGCCCGCATTCCAAGGGGCCGCCCCAGTTTCTGCCTCCTGAGCTGCGGCATCCAGCCCGGCTCCAGCTACTCTTTCTCACTTCTCTCCTCATTAGCACTTGTAAGAGGAAGTGACCACTCTGACTAGCAAGTCTCTGCAGAGGTGTGAAGAAAGAGCTGAGGTTACCCTGCCTTCCCCCACCCCTTGGAGTAGGTGAGACACATAGCAAATCCTGGCTACCTAGACCAGGAATTCAAAACACTTTTTGTCCACTGGTGACTTATATCCATCATGTGTGGGTATGAAATCTGGTAATTTATTAAAACAATATTAAACCACTAGTGAAAAAAAAAACATACCTACGTGTATACTTATCTCAAGTGTAGATGTGTACTGGAGATACGGCGGATCTGGTTCCAGATCACCAGAGTAAAACAATTATTGGGTCAGGAGCTGTAACAGTGGTTGTGCACTTGACTTTCATGCCTGAGGCAGAGTTACCAGATTCAACCCCCCACACACACACACACCCCCTGCACTACCTACCTATGTGTCTATCTCAAAACAAGAACAAAAAACCACCACATTTTTAGAAGAAAGACATACATTTCTTAGCTTCCCAATGCATATAGAAGTTATGCTTACACTATAACACTATACTGTAGTCTATTCAGTATGCAATAGTGCTATGTCTAAAAAAAAAAGTATACTCTTTAATTAAAATACACCACTCGAAAAAAGTTAGCTTTTGAGTCTTCAGCAAATCACAACTTTTTCTGGTGTAGAGCATTGTTAAAATAATGATGACAACAACAATAATAATAATAATGCAAGGGGATGGCCAGTGTTTCAAGCCCCTGGTCCCCACCTGCAAGGGAGAAGCTTCATGAGTGGTGAAGCAAGGGCTACAGGTGTCTTGTCTTTCTCCTCTATTTCCCCTTCCCTGTCTGTATTCAAAACAAACACATAAACAATTAAAAAGTAAAATAAAAAATAAAACAGATCTCTCCAAAGACTTTTTTTTTTTAATGAGATATGCCTGAATATACAAATGTCCTTGTGGAGAAAGGCATTTCAACTCAGTAATTCAGAGCAGGGACCACGGGTCTCCTGAGATTCAAACCCTGCCACTTGCCATTTCACACGCCGCAGTTAACATTCCTTCTCTGGGTCTTGGTTCTCCTTTGTAACAGGAAACAGCCCCTATTTGACAGAGTTTTTTTTATGATTTATTTGTTATGATTTACTAAGATAATGCGTGCCAAGTGCTGTGGTCAGCACAGTGCAGTCAACACTGATGGCCATCAACCATCTCCTGACCTCCAGGGAGAGATGTTCTTTCCAGCTTCAGAATCTGCCTCCACAAGCCTCCCCCAGACAGCGGCTCACTGGTCTTAGCTCTGACTCTCCTTAGAATAGGGGTGCATAATCCTTTGGGGGTTACTGATGGCTGACAAAAGCTAAGAATGCTTACCCCTGGGGGAAAAACAAACTGTATCTTCCACTTAACACAACAAACGACCATCCTGGAACCCATATTTGCACTGAAAGCTGACTTGACTGAACAGGTCCCAGAGGCATCTTGACCTGCCAGTTATGAAGGTGGATGTGACTAGGTTCAAACACTGGGGTTCCCTTTCCTCAAAGAGGGTACTGAAACTTTGGGTTAAGGGATTCTAAGAAAAAGATGGTGTGAGGGGGTATGACAGGGTGGTCCATCAACATTATATGCTAAAGACAATTGCCATGTCAAGTTCTTGTGAGGGAGGTTAATTCTGTAATGTTCTTGTCTTGTCTACTTTTGCCTCAAACAAAGCCTGTTTACAAATAATGTCTCCTTAAGTCTTCCACATAATTATCACCATTTTGCAGATGATGAACCAGAAGGTTGTACTATAGGTTAACCATGTGAGATGCAGACTCCCAACACATTCATCTCTCCTGGTCCTAGTGTGGTTTACAAAACCGCAAGAAAGAATAGCCTGGGTTTAGGACATCTCTCCACCATTACCCTTTCCTGTTAGAAAGAAAGAAGGAAGGAAGGAAGGAAGGAAGGAAGGAAGGAAGGAGGGAGGGAGAAGGACAGAAAGAAAAGAAGGCAGGCAGAAAGTGTACTGAGGATATAGCATAATGGTTATGCAAAGAGACTCTCCTGCCTGAGGTTACTAAATCCCAGGTTCAACCCCCACCCACCCCCACCATTAACCAGAGCACTACTCAGCTCTGGTTAAAAGAAAAAAGAAAGCAAAATAAGTAAGTAGAAAAGACTGAAAGGTAAGTATTGTAAAGCGGTAAATACTGTCATGTATATTTTCACATTCAAGCCACAGAAAACCAGTCCCTTATTTTACAAAAGAAGAAATTTAATATTGCACCAAAGTAATAGACTCTGGGGGTGGGGTGGAGGGTTCAGGTCCTGGAACATGAAGGCAGAGGAGAACCTAGTGGGGGTTGAATTGCTATGTGGAGAACTGGGAAATGTTATGCACGTACAAACTACTTTTATTTTACTGTCGGCTGTAAACCATTAATCCCTCAATAAAGAAATTTTAAAAAAGAAAATGAATGGAACCTGAAAAAAAAGAAAAAGAAACTTGAGAAGAAAACCCTTGGTCCCCCAGACTTCCCAAACATCACTACAAAGCCCGGGACTGTGGGAGGGGCAAACCAGGAAGAAATGCTCCGCGCCCCTGCCCCTGCCCCCAGCCCTTCTCTGCCCCGCAGCTTTTAGACATCCCAGTCATTTCTAAGTTGTCCCACTTTCCGAACGTCTCTATTCTGGCTGGTCCCCAGATGACCCTTCCGGAGAGGGTCACCGGCCTTCTGACCCTAAATGAGGCAGGTCTGGGGGTCAGGACCCCCCCACACACACCTCCACGGGGTCGACCAGAGGGGCGAGGTCAGCCCGAGCGATGTGGATTGAGCCGCCCCGCCGCGCACCGTCTGGCCCAGGCAGGGGTCAGCGCCCAGCCCTCGCCGCCGGGATGTGGATTGCGCGGAGGAAGGGGGCCCGGCGGGAGGGGCTCACCGCGCTCCCCACCCACCTGCCGGCCCCGCCCGGTGCCCGCCACACGCTGCCCCCTCCTCCAGGCTACACTGCCACGTCACCTGGCCTGCCGAGGGCCCTGACGGCTACCCCCCCAAGCCGCACAGGCGAAGTCAGAGTCACCGGGGCCACCTCTGGAGCCTGGACTCGAGGACCCAAACTGCCTCATTTCTCTCTCTCTCTCTCTCTTTCTTTTAAAAGACTTGATCTTATTTTTAATTTAATTTACTATTATTATTTTTAACCAAAGCACTGCTCAGCTCTGGTTTATGGTGGTGCGGAGGATTGAACCTGGGACTTAGGAGCCTCAGGCACGAGAGTCTCTGTGCGTAACCATTATGCTATCTAGCCCCTACCTCACTTCTCAGTTTCGGGGTACCCGATGCCTAATCCCAGGTTTCCCTCTCACAGGCCTGATCCCCGGTTCCTCAGCTGGTTTTCATTCTGCCCGAGACCCTTCTAACGTCAAACACCCAGACCCCCGCTCATCTCAAGCAATGGAAACCAAACCAAACCCCACAACACAAACTAACTGCAACCCTCATAAGGAGCTCCTGTAGTCACTCACAGGCTGTGCTAAGGGTTTTGTGTCCCTTGTCACCTAGCCTCCCTTCGCCAGACCGCCAAGGGACTTTCAGGGACTCCCAATGCGCCAGGAAGACGCGCTAGAGGCAGAGACCTCACAGGTAAGAAGCGGCGTCACCAGGGTGCACCCTACAGCTCTGGGCTCAGCCCACCCGAAGCCGGGAGTCTGGATCCAGGACACACTCGGGACGCCAGAATCCCTTCCAAGCCCCAATCCCCAGCCCAGGCAAAAGAGACACCCCACACCCCACCCCCAGCTGCAACTCCGGACGCGCCCCAGAGCTAGTGCACGCGCCCAGAAGGAGGACCCCCGCACCCCGGGCTGCAGCGCCCTTCTGGAGTCTGGGGGTGGGCGCGGCCGGGTCCTCGGTTGCGGGCAGGGGCTGGCGCCGCCTACCTTGCGCCTGCAGACTGCGGATAATGTCCGCCCGGGGCAGCGGGTTGCGGTAGAGGCTCAGCATATAAGCGAGAGGGGCAGGCGACGAAGGCCGCCCCTGGGGATGCAGCGGCACGTGGGCCACCGCAGAGGGCGCGGGAAGCAGGGCGCAGCAGGCCTGCAGGAGCAGCCCGGGCCACAGGCGGGCGGGCATGGTGCGCGAGGTGAGCCGGCCCACCGCGCCTCCGCCCCTTTTATCCCGGGCCACCCCGGCCGCCCCGCCCCCCTCCTCTCCTCCCGGGGCGAAGTTTTACAATCATAAACCCCCCTCCCTCGCACACGCCCTCCATGGGTGGCTTTGGGAGCCCCTACTGGGAGCCGGCGATAATTGGACCTGGTCTGAAGGAGACCTGCAAAACTGGAGGAGCCTTGGAGACCGGAACCGTCTAGTACGTTGGCCTGGGCATCTATCTCCCTGCTGCCTCATTGCAGAGACACAGCAAACTTGTGCCGCCTACCTCCCAGGTCAGAAGTGTGACTTCTCCGCTTTGCCTCACCTGGGGCCTGTGCCCTTTCGGTCCCTCCAGGCTCCAGATGGCCATCAGGCTCAGTAAGGAGTAGGTAGGAAATATTGATAGATTTTTTTTTTTTTTCAGGCTAGGTGCAGCCCCTTACCATAGGCCAGGCCTTATTTGGAAAGATGAATCTGAAGGACTAGCTTCTGGGAAACTATTGCAACACAGGCGATGGCTTATGGGCTTTAAGTCCTTGGGGTGGGGCGGTGGTGCCTGGTTGATCACATTTGTTACCGTGCTGTAGGATCTGGGTTCAAGCCCCCAGACCCCACCTGTAGGGGGCAAGTTTCACAAGCAGTGAAGCAGTGCCAAAGGTCTGTCTGTCTGTCTCTCTCTCTAATATTATATTTATTTGTTTATGAGAGGAATAGGAGGAGAAAGAAAGATATCACTCTGGTACATGTGCTGCTGGGCATCAAACTCAGGACCTCATGCTTGAGAGTCCAGCACCTTATCCACTGTGTCACCTCTTCGACCATCAGGCGTCTCTGTCTCCACCTTCCCTCTCAATTTTTCTGTCTCTGTCCAGTAAATAAATAAAATATTTTCTAAAAAAGGAAAAAGAAAAATAATTTTTAAAAAATGTACATACAGGGAGAAGGGCGGTGGTGCAGTGGGTTGAGCGCATGTGGCGCAAAGTGCCTACCAGCCTAAGGATCCCGGTTCAAGCCCCGGCTTCCTACCTGCAGGGGAGTCGCTTCACAAGCAGTGAAGCAGGTCTTCAGGTGTCTGTCTTTCTCTCCCCCTCTCTGTCTTCCCCTCCTCTCTTCATTTCTCTCTGTCCTATCCAACAACAACGACATCAGTAACCCCAACAATCTTAAACAACAAGGGCAACAAAAGGGAAATATTAAAAAAATAATAAAATAAAAAAGTACATACACTGAAGTGCTCTCCTGGGGCTGAGAGAGAGCCCCTGCCAGAGGGCAGGAGTAGGGGACAAAAGATAGACTGCTTTATAGGAACCAGGGAGGGTAGGGCAGAAGCTGGGCCTGGGTTGTAGCTGACCATGTGATTTTGGAACGCGGTTCACAAGCACACACCAGCCTAGTGGTTTCAGGAACAAAAAGACTTTGCCCACATTACCCATGTCCTGCCATGGTTCTTGCCTGGGTTTCATCTCAGGCAACTCATTTCCCTCTCCCTGGGTCCTGCTTATTTCGTCCTAACCTCCTCTTCTTTTAAATATCTGAGTCAGGTCAGATATTTAAAAAAGTGTTGGGGCCAGGTGGTGGTGCGCCTGGTTAAGCACATACATTACAGTGCACAAGGACCCAGGTTTGAGGCCCTGGTCCCCACCTGCAGGGGAAAAGCTTCATGAGTGGTGAAGACGGTTGCAGGTGTCCCTTTGTCTCTTTCCCTCTCTATCTCTCCCCCCTCAATTTCTCTCTGTCTCTATCCAACAATAATTTAAAAATTGTGACTACCTACCCCTTGTCAACCCCTTCTCTTAGCCATACCTAGCCCATCAGCAGATGGCTGGCTTTTACTGGAGCACCAGGCAGGCCTGCTTCTTTCCCAGAATGCCCTTAGCTCCAAAGTACCATAGCTATAGTCCTGAGCAGGTGGGAGGAAATGGAAGGAGGTTCAGTAGAGTCAGCCACCAGCTCTAAGCTTGTGTTTGGAAATGGCCCACACAGCAGGAAGGGGAGTTCACTTAGGAGAGACCCACATTACAGACCAGTGAAAGTCATGAGAAGTGGACAGTCTGCTCACCCAGCCAAGCAATGACCATGCTCTCCTCACAGTTACACATTAGAGCTGGAATCCACAGAGGCCTAGTTAAGTCAATCGGTAAAGGAAGTTATGTTCCTACTTGTCTGGAGATAAGTATCATTAAAGTGTTGTTAGACTATTGATCTCTGAATCTTAATTTAGACCTTTGGAACTGGACAACTGCTCACCCAACCAGCTTTTATGCATTAGAGTTGGGATCCAAGAAAGGCCTGGCTAAGTAAATCATTGAACGATGTTATGTTTAGACTTTTTTGGAGATAGGTGTCATTGAGATGTTGTTAGACGACTGATTTCTGAATCTTGATCCAAACCTTTGAGACTTGGACAGTCTGCTCATCAAGCCAGCTGTGACCAGGCTCTCCCCACAGTTACACATTAGAGTTGGGATCCAGAGAGGCCTACTTAAGTAAATTGGTAAGGACACAGTGTTCAGACTTGTCTGGAGATAAGTATTATTGAGGTGTTGTTAGACTAATGGTTTCTGAATCTTGATCCAGGCCTTAAGAATTTGATCTGGAGAGAGGGGTTGGTAACCTACATAATTGACAAATAGTGATTCTATTTTTTTTTTTGCCTCCAGGGTTATTGCTGGGTCTCAGTGAATTCATGGGGCACGATGAATCCACTGCTCCTGGAGGCCATCTTTTCCCCCTTTTGTTGCCCTTGTTGTGGTTATTATTGTTATTGTTGATGTCTTTCGTTGTTGGATAGGACAGAGAGAAATGGAGAGAGGAGGGGAAGACAGAGAGGGAGAGAGAAAGACAGAGAGCTGCAGACCTGCTTCACCCCTTGTGAAGTGACTCCCCTGCAGGTGGGGATCTGGGGGCTCAAAGGGGGATCGGGGGCTCAAAAGGGGATCCTTCTGACGGTCCCTGAGCTTTGTGCCATGTGCACTTAACCAGCTGCGCTACCGCCTGACCCCCGACAAATAGTGATTTTTTTCAGTCTAGAATCTTGGGTGGAATAAAATTATTTCTCTCATCCTTAATCATGACCACAGATTCCTACTTTCATGCAGATGAAATGGAGCAAGTGCTTTGCAGACTCTAAAATTGGAAGACTTTTCAAGAACTTATGCATATGGATTTATTTATCTAGTAATTTATAAAGACAGAGAAGTAGAAAGGCAGAGAGAGAGAGAGAGAGAGAGAGCACTAAAGTTTTCCTTCAGTGTGGTGGACGCTGGCCTTGAACCTGGAAAGTGCATGTGGCAAAGCAGCACACTCTCCAAGTGAGCTGTTTGGCTGACCTGCATGTGGATATTTTTATTCTAGATTCTGATGTTAACTTCTTATCAGCTAAATTTAATTGATAAGTTAAATTCTCAAATCTGAGACTTGTTGACTTGAAGTCATCAGTCTTATCCCTCTGCATCAGATCCCCTCCCCAGGTTATGAATCAGTGATAGACTGTAGTGGATGCTGAACTCCTGACAAAAACCTGGAAACCAGGAATGGCTGTTACCAAGCGAAAGGAACCAGTTTCGAGCCCCCAAAAGGGGGCTCCACTTCATGAGTGGTGAAGCAATGTCTGTTGATCTTTCCCCCTCTCTAACTCCCTATCCTCTCTCAATTTCTCTGTCCTATCAAATAAAAATTAGAGAGAAAAAAAAAAGGCCTCACACACACAGATGATATATTTACTTTCCATGCTGGACCAGAAGCTGCTTGAAATTATTTCCTTCTTCCTATCTTCACAGTGTAGCTGCTTAACAAGTCTTTCTTTCAGTATGAATGGGAACAACCACAGCTAACGGGTACTGAGCATCTACTACATCAGGTAGTTTTTTTTAATAACTATCATGATTTTATCTTTGCATCTATTTCAGAGGTCAGAAAAGCAGGGAAGAAGGTAACTTGTTCAATGCCACACACTTCCAAGTGAAAAGAATAATTCTGGAAAAAAAAAACTTAAAATAGCTTTTATTTCATTTTATTTTTTTTAATCAGTTCTTTTTTCCCCTCTTGTTGCCCTTGTTTTCTTATTGTTGTTGTAGTTATTATTGTGTTGTTATTGATGTCATTGTTGTTGGGTAGGACAGAGAGAAATGGAGAGAGGAGGGGAAGACAGAGAGGGGGGAGAGAAAGATAGACACCTGTAGACCTGCTTCACTACCTGTGAAGCAAGCCCCTTGCAGGTGGGGAGCCGGAGGCTCGAATCGGGGTCCTTACTCGATCCTTGCACTTGGTGCCATGTGCGCTTAACCCACTGGGCTACCTCCCGACTTCCGAAAAGGACAATTTTAATTAATGAATTCATAACCTGGGGAGGGGATCTGATGCAGAGGGATAAGACTGGTGACTTCAAGTCAGCAAGTCTCAGATTTGAGAATTTAACTTATCAATTAAATTTAGCTGATAAGAAGTTAACATCAGAATCTAGAATAAAAATATCCACATGCAGGTCAGCCAAACAGCTCACTTGGAGAGTGTGCTGCTTTGCCACGTGCACTTTCCAGGTTCAAGGCCAGCGTCCACCACACTGAAGAAAGCTTTGGTGCTTATTACCCAGACCTGTGCTTTCTGCCCTACTGCTCCCCCATAGATGAGCAGGTAAAAATATGTCCTGCACTGAGACTTAAAAAAAAAAATGTTGGGGGTCGGGCGGTGGTGCAGTGGGTTAAGCGCATGTGGCACAAAGCTCAGGGACCAGCGTAAGGATCCCGGTACGAGCCCCCGGCTCCCCACCTGCAGAGGAGTCGCTTCACAAGCAGTGAATCAGGTCTGCAGGTGTCTGTCTTTCTCTCCCCTTCTTTGTCTTCCCCTCCTCTCTCCATTTCTCTCTGTCCTATCCAACAACGAATTGCGTCAACAAGGGCAATAATAATAATAACCACAATGAAGCTACAACAAGGGCAACAAAAGGGGGAAAAAAAAAAAATGTTAAAAAATATTGGATGGTAGTAGACTCACCAGCATGAGACCTGAGCTCTAGCCCTGGGCCACCATATGAGAGGGCTTGCAAGGGGTGGGGGGAGGAGAAAGAAAGGAATAAATAGGGGGCCAGGTGGTGGCACACCTCGTTAAGCACACACATTACAGTGCACAAGGACCTGGGTTCAAGCCCCTGAGCCCCACCTGCAGGGCTGCAGATGTCTCTGTCTCTTCCCCTCCCCCCTGCCTTTCTTAATTTCTCTCTGTCTCTATTCAAAAATAAATAAATAAATAGTATTTTTAGAAGAAAAGAAACTGACCACTATCATAATTAAACAAAAAAAAAGTGGTCTGGGAGGTGGCGCAGTGGATAAGGCACTGGATTCTCAGCCGTGAGCTCCTAGTTCAGTCCCTGGCAGCACATGTGCCAGAGTGATGTCTGGTTCTTTCTCTCTCTGCCTGTCTTTTTCATGAATAAAATAAATTCTTTAAAAAAGAGGAAGGAAAAGAAGAGAAGAAGGAGAAGGAGAAATAAGAGAGCAGAATGGCCACCAGGAGTGGTAGAGTCCTGCAGGCTTTTTGCCCCAAAGATAACTCTAATGGCAAACAAACAAACAAACAAACAAAAAAACACCTCGGGCCAGGAGGATAGCACAAGGCTTACAAAACAGACTGTTATGCATGAGGTTCCAAGGTCCCAGGTTCAACCTGACACACTATAAGCCAGAGCTGAGGGTCTGGGAAGTGGTATGTTGGCTAATGTGTTAGGCTCCTGGGCAGGAGATCCCAAATTTGACTCCCCACATCCTGTGTGTCAGAGTGATGTTCTGGTTTTCTCTCTTCCTGTCTTTCTCTCTCATTGACAAGCAAATCTTAAAAGATAAAAATAAATTTATTGGGAGCTAGGCAGTAGCGCAGCGAGTTAAGTGCACCTGGCGCAAAGCACAGGGACCGGCATAAGGATCCCAGTTCGAGCCCCCGGCTCCCCACCTGCAAGGGAGTCGCTTCACAGGCGGTGAAGCAGGTCTGCAGGTGACTATCCTTCTCTCCCCCTCTCTGTCTTCCCTTCCTCTCTTCATTTGTCCCTGTTCTATCCAACAGTGACGACGACATCAGTAACAACAGTAATTAAAATAACAACAACAACAAAAAAAACGAGCAACAAAAAGGGAAAATAAATAAATGTTAAAAAAAACTTTAAAAAGTAGTAAATTTATTTTTAAAACCCAGAACTAACCAGTGATATGGAGGAAAACAGACATGCTCAAAATAAAAGTCTTGCTTTTCTTAAGAGTCAGGAGCTGCAGACAGCTTATTTCCAGTGTGGATTGACCCAGAGCCTTGTGGAGGCCTGGAACTACTCTCTTCCTAGTTAGAGGGACTATCAAAGCCTGTCCACCACTGAACTTTCTCCAGCTCTGGCACCTGGAAGAACTCAAACATATGTCACCTCCTTGGGATAGGAGGTAAGAGTTATCCTTTTCATTTTAAGGGCTTTCATTAATTAGTCCAGGAGCTGTTTGCTGCAGGAAGGATGGGAAACACCATCTCCCCACATGGATAATGATACTTTCTTGCTCGTCTGCCCCAGACAGTGTGACCTACCAATTACCTGACCTGGGAGATAACCTCTGGGAGCAGACCAGCTGACTGAGGGGGAGCAAAGTTCCTCCAAGTTCTCCAGTGCTTTCATTTGGCTGCTCTGACCCCTCTCACTGTAAGCTGTGATATGTGACTCAGTTAAATACTGGGACTCTGGGATCAGGCTGCCAGAAGACACAATCTGCGTCCTTCTCCCTCATGGTGAAACCAGTGATCCCTCCACTATGAACTGAAAAAATAGTATCGACTTGACAGGAAGGTTGTAAGTAGAAAGCCGGTGTAAAGTGCACAGTGTGTGACCCTGGAGGTGGCACAGAGGATAAACTGTTAGATTCTCAGAGATGAGGCTCCGCGTTCAACCCCTGGCATCGTATGTGCCTGAGTGATACTGAGGTGGTCACTTTCTCCCTTTCTCCCTCTCTCTCTCTCCTTTTTCCCTTATTAACAAATAAAATATATATTTTAATTTATTTATTCCATTTTGTTGCCCTTGTTGTTTTATTGTTGTTACTGATGTCGCCGTTGTTGCATAGGACAGAGAGAAATGGAGAGAGGAGGGGAAGACAGAGAGGGGGAGAGAAAGATAGACACCTGCAGACCTGCTTCACTGCCTGTGAAGTGACTCCCTTGCAGGTGGGGAGCCGGAGGTTCAAACCGGGATCCTTCCGCCTGTCCTTGCGCTTTGAGCCACGTGAGTTTAATCCGCTGTGCTACTACCCGACTCCCACAAATAAAATATTTTTCAGCCTGGAAAGTAAAGCAGTGGATGAAGCATTGGCCTCTCAAACATAGGGTCCCATGTTTGATCCTTGGTATTGCATGTGCCAGAGTAATGATACTCTGAGTCTCATGCTAGTAAAAAACAAATAAACAAATCATATGAAAATAAAGAAGTCTTAGTGATGGTGTACCCGACAGAAGGCATATGTTACCATACATGCTGACTCTGCTTCAAGCCCCAGGTCCTCATCTGCAGGGGAAACTTCATAAGCAATGGAGCTGAGCTTCAGGTATCTCTCTTTCTCTCCCATGTCTATTTCTCACAGTCTTTATCAGAAATAAGTAAGTAATCGTCAAAAAAAAGTAAATAAAAACTTTTTTTTTTTGCCTCCAAGGTTCTCTCTGGGGCTCAGTGCCTACACTACCAATCCACTGCTCCTGGTGGCCATGTTTTCCCATTGTTGTTGTTATTGTTATTGTTGTTGCTGTTGTGTTGGAGAGGATACAGAGAAATTGAGAGAGGAGGGGAAGACAGAGAGGGGGAGAGAAAGACAGACACCTAAAGACCTGTTTCACTGCTTGCAAAGCTCAAGGACTGGCATAAGGATCCTGGTTCAAGCCCCCAGCTCTCCACCTGCAGGGGAGTCGCTTCACAGGTAGTGAAGCAGGTCTGCAGGTGTCTTGTCTTTCTCTCCCCCTCTCTGTCTTCCCCTCCTCTCTCCATTTCTCTCTGTCCTATCCCACAATGACGACATCAATAACAACAATAATAACTACAACAACAATAAAATAAAAACAACGGCAACAAAAGGAAAAATAAATAAATGTAAAAAAACATTTTTTTTATTGTATGAAGTATTGTGCTTTTTGTTCCATTCACTTGTTGAACAAATTACATGTCTCATGAGTCCCCAGAAGATTAACTCCAAGTACTCAGTTCTCAGGGAGCCAAGGCAGAAAGTCATTTCAATTCTGCACCTATTTCAGGAGCATTTCCATTTGTGAAGGTGACCCCGGCTGCCTTCACCTGTACATTAGCTTATATAAGTCTATAGACCTCGCCTTCAGTGCAGCTCTGTCAGGTGTGGAAGCATTTAGAAGAGGGGTAACCAATGCATAGAGGAGTTAAATAGCATGAGCTGTGTGAAGGTGGAGGGTCTGTTTTATCACAACTCTCCAGTGGCCGGCACAGCTGCTGGCACACATGAACTCAGTATTTGCTGTGTGGCCGAATGAACTCTGTGTTCCTGAAGCAGGTCCCCTACACCTCTGCCTTGTGCTGCTTCCACTGCCTCCTGCTGTTTCCACATCGTCACGATGGTAAACTTCTCACCTTTCAAGGCACAGCTGACAAGTCACCTCTACAGACCTTTCACTAGATTCGCCAGGAAGTTGGCGGAGCCATCTCTTAAGTAAAGCACCATAGAGCATCTGGTTGTCCAAACACTACTCAGAGGCTGCTGTTGCAGAGTGATGGGCTGAGGAGACAGCATCATGGTTTTGCAAAAGGCTTTGAATGCCTAAAGTTCTGAGGTCCCAGGTTCAGTCCTCAGCACCATCATAAATCAGCTAGTCTGGTTTGGTCTCTCTGCATCTCTCATTCATTAAAAAAAAAAGAATAAATAAATATTGAAAGAAACAAGCAAACAAAGAAGGCTGATGTGGCTTGGGAGGTGCCACATTGGGTAAAATGTTGGTCTTGGGACAGGCAAAATAGCACAGGTTTGAACTCGGCCCCACTACATTGAAAGAAATTTGGGTGCTGTGGTATCTACGTATCTATCTTTAAAAAAAAAAAAGTTGAATTTGCAGGCCAGAGGTCCTGAGTTTGAACCCCAAGCAATGCATATGCCAGTGATGTTTTGGTTCTTTTTCTCTCTTGTTAACAAATAAATCTTTTTTTTTTAAAGGAAATTTAAAAAAGAAAGGAAACAGGGGTGACTCTTTTTGTTTTCATATCCCAGCCCCTAGTTTATAACTGACCTTTGCTTGCTACAATCTTTTGTCTAAGTGAATAAATGTAATCTTGGAAATGGTAGAGGCATTAGGTGGCAAGATAGCTTACTTGGAAAGGTTTGAATCCCCTATCCTCAAGCACTGGGGGAAACTTCAGTGCTGTGATATTTCTCCCTTTTTAAAAAAATATGTATTCCCTTTTGTTGCCCTTGTTTTATCGTTATAGTTATTATTGTCATTGTTGTTGGATAGGACAGAGAGAAATGGAGAGAGGAGGGGAAGACAGAAAGGGGGAGAAAAAGATAGACACCTGCAGACCTGCTTCATCGCCTGTGAAGCGACTCCCCTGCAGGTGGGGGAGCTGGGGGCTCGAACCGGGATCCTTATGCCAGTCTTTGCACTTTGCGTCACATGTGCTTAAGCCACTGTACTACTGCCCGACTCCCTATTTCTCTCTATCTTCTCTCTCTCCCCACTTTTTTTTTTAAAGTTATTTACTTAACAGAGCCAGAGCACTGCATGTTATGCCAGACATAGAGTTCAGGACTTTATGCTTAAGTGTCAGATGATGCTACAGGTGTCTCTCTGTCTTTTTCTCCCTTTCTCTCTCCTCTCTCTCTCTCTCTAACGCACCATCAAAAAGCAAGGAAAATCAAAAAAGAAAATGTGATTGCTAAGAATGGTGGAGGTGGGGAGGTGCTAGTGCTCCTGGTTAAGCACACATATTACCAGGCGCAAGGACCCGGGTTCAAACCCCCGCTGCTCACCTGCAGGAGGTCTGCTTCACAAATGATGAAGTCTCTGCAGATATCTGTCTCTCTCTCTCTCCCTCTAACTCCCTGGCCTCTCTCAATTTCTCTCTGTCCTATCTAATGGGAAAAATGGTGGCGTTGTGTAGGCAACCTTAGCAATAGCCCTGGTAGCAAAACAAACAACAAATACATATTTTGCATTTTTTTTTGTCTTTGAGAAACTTGCACTTACTTATTAACATGAGAGACAGGAAGATTGTGACACATGTGATGCTGGAGGTTGAACTCGGGACCTCATGCTTTGAAGTCCAGTGCTTTACCTGCTGTGCCACCGCCAAGGTTGTTAGTGTGTCTTCTGTGTCCATCAGCTATGCATCATCTCTGCTCCCCCTGCTCCCTCTCTCTCTCTCTCTCTCTCTCCTGATTCCTTGCGACCTGAGCAGGGCTGGTACTGCCCTGGAAGAGGGTGGGCTGAGATGGTGGAGCTAGCAGGAGTCAAGCCTGTCTGACCCTGAGTCTCATGCTTTCCTTCCACACCCTCCTGGGTGGGGCACAGGCTCTACTTGTGATTCCCACAAGGTCAGGAGGTGAAGGCTCTCAGCCTGGCCTGGGAAACAAACAAAGAGACCACCAGGGGAAAGCTCTCTTCCCATCCCCAGAGATTCCCACAGCCCAGCCAGCTACCTCTCCTCCTGCGCCCCACCTCCCTGCTTCTCTTTGTTGAAGTCTAACTAGAGTCTGCACCATCTGAGCCCAGGACTGGGAGAAGCCGCTGTGCATGTGTGCATGGGCACACGCGTAATGTGTTCTCCTGTGGCGTGTGTTTGTAGAAGACAAGAAGAGCCAGAAGTAGGAGCAGCACTGCTGGCTGCGCAGAGATGGCCCATCGGCATCGGGGAGGCTGTGCTTTACTGTACTGGGTTCCAGTTCAGACCCTGACACAGTGTGGGAGGGAGTGCCACAGCTCCAAGGAAGCACGGGTGTTGTGGTGTCTATCCCCTCTCTGTCTGAGTCAGGCTGGAAGCAGTGAAATCTCACACATGCTAGGCCCAAGTGACACCATTGACAACAACAACAACTTATTAAAATTCTGGTTCCTAAAATGCATACTTTAAATATTTCCTGTTTGGGAAAATTATCTCCCTGTTTGGGGACAGGGAGATAATTCACCTAGTAGAGCACATACTTTTTGTTGTTATTATTGTTGTCATTGCTGTCATTGTTGTTGGATAGGACAGAGAGAAATGGAGAGAGGAGGGGAAGTCAGAGGGGGGGGGGAGAAAGATAGACACCTGCAGACCTGCTTCAACTGCCTGTGAAGTGACCCCCTTGCAGGAGGGGAGCCGGGGGCTTGAACTGGGGTCCTTAACACTGGTCCTTGAGCTTTGCGCCATGTGCGCTTAACCCGCTGCGCTGTGCTACTGCCCCCCCCCCCTTGTAGTTTTCGTTTGTTTGTATTTTCCCAAGTTCTTTCTCTAGATTTACATATGAGTGAAACTGTCTGGTAGTTGTCTTTCATGTCTTCATTTCACTAAGCAGAGTCATCAATTAGTTCCTTCAACCAGACATCTGCTCAGCTCTGGCTTATGGTAATGATAGGAATTGAACCTGGGACCCCTGGAACCTGAGGCATGAAAATCTATTGCACCACCAATGGTTCTATCTCCCCAACTTTACAATAAAAACTTTTAAAACTGAAAAAGGAACACAACACAATAAAATAAAAAATTCTGGTTTCTCTTTAAATCATATAAATTTTGCCTCCAGGGTTATTGCTGGGGCTCAGTGCCTGCACTATGAATCCACTGCCCCTGGTGGCCACTTTTTCTATTTTATTGGATAGGACAGAGAGAAATTGAGAGAGGAGGGGGAGATAGAGAGAGGAAGAGACAGAAGCACCTGCAGGCCTGCTTCACCACTCGTGAAGCTTTCTCCTTGCAGGTGGAGATCATGGGCTTGAACCCAGGTCCTTGCGCACTGTAATGTGTGTACTTAACCTGGCCCCTTAAAAGTCTTTTCTTTTTCAACCAGAGGGGCGAATCTCTGGTTTCTGGTGAGACTGGGGTTTGAACCTGAAGTTCTGCTGCCTCAGGCATGAAGGCCTGACCTTGTGTCAGCAATCTAAAGGAATTGAGCCTAACTTACAGTTCTGTTTTCTTTCTTCCTTTCTTTCTTTTGGTGCAGGGGACTGAACCTGGAACTTTGGAGCCTTAGGCCTGAGAGTCGTTTTGCATAACCATTATACTCTACTCCCACCTCCCTTCACTTGCCTTTTAAAACCATAAACACTTTGGCCTGGGAGGCAGCACTGTGGTGGAGCTCTGGACTTACCGTCATGAAGCCCTGAGGCCCTGAGTTCAGTCCTTGGCAGTGTGTAAGGCAGGCAAATGCTTTGGTACCGCTCTCCCATCCCACCCCCATCTCATAAAATAAAAACATTAAAAAAAAAAAACCCATAAAAATCATTCAAAATTCATAAAAGTAAATTAGCATGAAAGAAACATGGGTAAACCTTAATGTTCTTTGTCAGTTCATAGCATTTATACTTCTGAAATAGAAGTAGAATAGACTAAAAGTGCCCTAAGATCTTGCAACTAGACAGGTGGCTCAACTGGTAGAGCACAGGACTTCCATGCTGGAGCTTCCTGGTTCTATCCCTGGCACTGCATATATCAGAATGGTGCTCTGGCCTATTTCTTTCTCTCTCCTCTCTCTCTCCTCTTTGCTTCATGTGAATGTCTCTCTCATATGTAATAAATAAAATGAGTGTTTTTATAAAAAAGACTTTTGGGACCAATATATTTTTTATATCTATTTATTTATTTTCCCTTTTGTTGCCCCTGTTTTTTTTTATTGTTGTTGTTGTTGTTATTGATATCGTCGTTGTTAGATCAGACAGAGAAATGGAGAGAGGAGGGGAAGACAGAGAGGGGTAGGGAGAGACACCTGCAGACCTGCTTCACTGCTTGTGAAGCGACCCCCCTGCAGGTGGGGAGCCGGGGGTTCCAATCAGGATCCTTACTCTGGTCCTTGTGCTTTGTGCCATGTGCGCTTAACCCGCCGCTGCACTACCACCCAACTCCCAGGACCATTGTATTTTTAAATGGTTTTATTTTTATTATTTAAAAAAGTATTATTTTTATTTATTTCACAGAGACATCCAGAAATCAAATGGGAAGGGGGTGGTAGAGGGAGAGAGACAGAGAGATACTTGCAACCCTGCTACACCACCTGCAAAACTTTCCTCCTTCAAGTGGGGAGCGGGGGCTGAAACCTCGGTCCTTGAGCATTGTAACAAGTGTGCTTAACCAGATGCACCACCACCCGGCCCCTTTATTTATTTATCTATTTATTTTGATGGGACAGAGAAAAATTGAGAGGGGAGGGGGAGACAGAGAAGGAGAAAGAAAGAGGCACTTGAAGCACTTCTTCACTGCTAATAAAACTCTCCCCCTGCAGGTGGGGGCCAGGGACTTGAACCTTGGTCCTTGTGCATGGTAACATGAGCCCGGAGCTCCACCACCCGGCACCCCCTTGCAGTTCACTTACAGTAGTGCTGGAACTTAGGCTTAGAGAGTCTGACTCCAAAGCCAGCACTTGAGGTGACTCAGGCAGAGTTGGGGTTCCTCACTTTCTAACCCCTCCCCCACCCAGTTCCTTATTAGCCACCAACCACAAGGCTGGCAGGAACCCAGGCCCATGCATCCCCCACTCCTATCAAAGGCCCAGACTTCAAAGGCAGCAGCGAGGAGATGCACATACCTAGCTGGGTATGCAGGGCGGTCCATCCGGGAGAGCTAAGCCCTTGCCAGAGGCCCAGTGGGGCAGGAAGTCTCTTCCCTGAGCAGGTAACTCAATGGGAACGGTTTGAATACATACTCTTCCTTCCCTCCAACTTCAAAGCCTCTTACTCTAAAGCTCCTAATATGACCTCCAGCTGCCAGGGAATTCGGGGAGAGGTGGATTTTGTGTCAGACGAGTGTTCGAGTGTTCGTTCCTCAGCTATTAGGTGTCAGCTGTTTCCAGTGTCATTTCAGGCAATGTGCTGAGTTTTTTGGATACATGTCCCACACAGCACAGTTCCAAGGAGCTCCTCATATGCTGTATTACGTAAGTATGAGTATTTCCATTCTACTAGTGGGAAAACAGGCTCGGATTGCTCAAATACCTGCCCTTGCCCAGGGTCAAGTCAGCACAAAAATGTCTGAACTGGAACAAGAGGCCAGGTCTGTTTTGATGCTCTCATTCTCTCTAAAATAATCTTTATTATAATTTAATAATGATTAGCAAGATTCTTAGACAACAGGTATACAATTCCATACAGTTCTCACCATCAGAGTTCTGTGTCCTATCCCCCTCCATTGGAAGCTTCCCCTTTTCTTTATCCCCCCTCTGGGGGTTTCGACCAAAATTCTTTGTAGGGTGCAGAAGGTGGGAGTTCTGGCTTCTGTAATTGCTTCTCTGCTGGACATGTATGTTGGCAGGTAGATCCTTAGCCCCAGCCTGTTCCTGTCTTTTCCTAGTTGGGTAGAGCTCTGGAGAGGTGCGGTTCTGGGACACATTGATGAGGTTGTCTGAAGGAAGTCAGGATAGCGTCATGGTAGCTAGCGTCCACAACTCGGTGGCTGAAAGGTGGTAAGATATAAAGCAAATTGTTCAGTAAACAGGCACCCAAAGGTTGAAATAGAGCAAATGAAACTGGAGGTCTTCATGTGGGAAGAAGCTAGGAAGTCTATTTCAGGTATGTTCCATGTGGCTTTTTTTTTTTTTTTTTTGCCTCCAGGGTTATCACTGGGGTTCAGAGCCAGGACTATGAATCCACGGCTCCTGGCAGCCATTTGTCTCTTCTTTTCTTCTTCTTTTTTTTAAATTAAAAAATTATTTGTTTATTTATTATTGGGTAGAGACAGAGAGAAATTGAGAGGGGAGGGGAGGTATAGAGGGAGAGAGGCAGATAGACATCTATAGCTCAACGTTACCACTAGTGAAGCTCCCCCCACACACGGGTGAAGACCAGGAGCTTGAACCCACGTCCTTGAGCATCGTAGTCTGTGTACTTAACCAGGTGCGCTACCATCTGGCCCTCCCCCCTTTTGTTCTTTCTACTTTATTTTTATTTCACAGGACAGAACGAAAAGAAAGGGAAGGGGAGATAGAGAGCAAGGTAGATAGACACCTGTGTGCTTAACTGGATGTACCACCTCCCAGTGCCCCTAACCCTCACTCTCCACCACTCTCCACCCCCTTTTTCAAGAGGGGACAGAGTTAAGACAAAGCCAGAGTGCCTGGTGTTCCCTTCACCTTGTGACAGGCACAGGACTTAGTAGAGGACTTCTCCACTTACCAAGATTGGACAGTGCAGTGCTGAGAAAACGTCACCGTGATTGAAGGTGATATAAATACTCTGGTGTGGAGGCTGGGCAGTGAGTGGGGCACACAGTTGAACGCATATGTTACTGCGTGCAAGCACCCAAGTTCAAGTCTCTAGTCCCCACCTGCAGGGGGAAGCTTCATTAGCGGTGAAGCAGGGCTGCAGGTGTCTCTCTCTCACTCCCTCTCTATCTCCTTCCCTTTCAGTTTCTCTGTCTCTAGAAAAAATAATAATCACACAGGCCGTGAAGCAGGTCTGCAGGTGTCTGTCTTTCTCTTCCCCTCTCTGTCTTCCCCTCCTCAGTCCATTTCTCTCTGTCCTATCCAACAAAGACAACAACAATAACTACAACAATAAAACAAGGGCAACAAAAGGGAATAAATAAAATAATAATAATCAGGGGTCGGGCGGTAGGGCAGCGGGTTAAGTGCATGTGGCATGAAGTGCAAGGACCTGCGCGCACGCATAAGGATCCCTTTTCAAGCCTGGGTGTGATTCTGGGCTTCCCAAGACTTCAGAGACTGCTCCTCACGAAGCTCCCTGTTCCAGCCGTGGAAAGAGCCAGAGTCCTTATGTGACTCCCCCCATATCAGGTGGTTTGTGCCTCAGTAATAAATAAATTTTTAAGTGGCATGAACAGAAGAAAGAGGCTCTGGAAAGCTCGGGGATGCCCCCCTCTCCCCACCAGCGCTCCTCACTGGGGTACTCTGCTTTTATCACCACTCACTTCAGGTCCCTTCTAGCTGCTGCATATCCTCCTTGCAGTCAGGGATCCACACTCCCCACCTGCGGGTCACTCTTCACCTTGAAGAGCACCCAGGGGTCACTCAGGTGTGGGGCACGGTGTGACCCAATCGGTTCTAGTGCTGTGTAGCTTTGCTGCTGCTGCTACCTTTGACACTGTTGAAATGTCTCCTTCCCCCTTGGTTTCCCTGTCACCAAGTTTTCTTTTCACTTCCCCAGCCATCCTGCTGCCTTTGCTTTGTCCCTTTAACCACCTCCCATTTCTAGACACCCCCCCTCTTCTTCCTGCCCCCAGGAGCTCCTCTTACCCTTCTGAGGGAGGCCTTAAGCCCCAGGCTCCCCTCTCCGCCCCAGCTCCTCTGTGTGTGGGGCCCCTCACCCACCTACCTCTGGGCCCTCCCGAGGGCATCTCCAGCTCCAGTGGCCCACAGCTGAGCTCTCAGAGCTCTCCTCTTGCCCTCAGCACTCAAGTCACTCAAGCTCCTACCCCTCCAGCCTCTTTGCTGGGAGCCCTTGTCCCTTCCTCCTCCCATCACCACAGCATCCCATCCAATACCAGCCCTCTGGTCTCTGCTTCTCTTTATTTATTTATCTGCATGCAGTGGATTTCACCACTCCAAAGGTCACAGCACTGGCAGGCTTGTGGTGCTGGGGCTCAGGACTGGGGCACATCCTACATGGTGAGCTATCTATCTTTTTATCTTTTATTTTTATTTGTTTATTTATTATTGGATAGAGACAGAGAGAAATTGAAGGGGATGGGGGAGATAGTGAAGGAGAAAGACAAAGAGACACCTGCAGCCCTATTTCACCACTTGTGAAGCTTTCTCCCTGCAGGTTGGGACCAGAGGCTTCGCGCACTTTAATGTGTGTGCTCAACCAGGTGTGCTGCTATCTTTCTTACCCTGTTTATGCCTTTTAAAAATACATACTTGGGAGACCGGCAGTAGCGCAGCAGGTTAAGTGCAAATGGCACGAAGTGTACAGACCAGTGTGTGGATCCTGGTTCAAGCCCTCGGCTCCCCACCTGCAGGGGAGTCGCTTCACAGGGGGTGAAGCAGGTCTGCAGATGTCTATCTTTCTCTCCACCTCTCTGTCTTCTCCTCCTCTCTCCATTTCTCTCAGTCTTATTCAACAACGACGACATCAACAACAATAATAACTGCAATAATTATAAAACAACAAGGGCAACAAAGGGAAAATAAATAATAATTTAAAAATAAGGGTAACAAAAACGGGGGAAAATGGCGTCCAGGAGCAGTGGATTCATAGTTTAGGCACCGAGCCCCAGAGAGATAACCCTGGAGGGGGAAAATGTGTGTGTGTGTGTGTGTGTGTGTGTGTGTGTGTGTGTGTGCGCGCGCGCGCAATGGCATACCCAGTTAAGTGCACGTAGTACTACACACAATGACCTGAGTTTGAGCCCCAGATCCCCACTTACAGTAGGGAAGCGTCAGAAGTGGTGAATTAAGTGTGTAGATGTGTCTGCCTCCTTCTCCCCTCTCAATTTCTTTCTGTTTATCGAATTAAAAATAAAAGGATCAACAAAATAGGCTCCTAAACTAATTATGGGCCCCAGATCACGTCAAATCGATGGGGTTTACAGCCAACAGTATTTATACCCCTTTCCCATATTAAGGAGCTACTCTCTTCCCTGATCCAGCTTTCTGGTCCTTTTTCCAGCCATGACATCATTTCCCCAGACAGTAACTTGGATCCACTAGTATATCAGATTTCAGGCTCAGGGGAAAAAAACAAAAACTAGTATAGCCACAGGCCCTTTGGAATATAACTAAAATATGCCTACTAGCTATCTACAAAATGGAGGACCCCCCTTCATCTGCACTATTCCAGCCCTTAGGTCCATGATTGGTCAACAATTTGTTTGGCTTTGTATGTTAACTCTCTTTCTAACCACCAGGTTCCAGATGCTAGCATGATACTAACCAGACTTCCCTGGACAGACGACCCTACCAATGTGTCCTGGAGCTCTGCTTCCCCAGAGCCCTATCCCACTAGGGAAAGAGAGAGATAGGCTGGGAGTATGGATCAATCTGCATGTTCAGCGGGGAAGCAGTTACAGAAGCCAGAACTTCCACCTTCTGCATCCTACAATGACCCTGGGTCCATACTCCCAGAGGGTTAAAGAATAGGAAAGTTATCAGGGGAGGGGATGGGATACAGAGTTTTGGTGGTGGGAATTCTGTGAAGCTGTATCTCGCTTATCCTATGGTTTTGTCAATGTTTCCTTTTTATAAATAAAAAAGAAGAAAAAAAAGGCCACCAGGAACAGTGGATTTGTAGTGCTGGCACCCAGCCTCAGCAATAACCCTGAAGTCAAAAAATAAATAAATAAATATTTAACAGTATTTATATACTTTTCCCATATTTGAGAGCTACTCTTTCCCCCAATTCAGCTTTCTAGTCTTATTTCCAAGTCTGACACCATCTCCCCAGTCAATACCTTTAGCCCACCTGTAGGTTAGCTGTTGGGCTCAGGCAAACATTAGTAAAGTCATGGGCCCCTTGGTATCTGCCTAAAATAGATTTCCTAGATTCTCCCAACATGAAGACCCAAAATCTCATCTGCTGTGTTCTTACCTTTAGGTTCCTGAATATTAAACAGTTTGTTCTGCTTTATCCATAATGCTTTTCAGCCACCAAGTTGCAGATGCTACCATGCCGCCAGCCTGACTTCCCCGGGGCGGATGACCCCACCAGTGTATCCTGGAGCCCCACCTCTCCAGAGCCCTAGCCAACTAGTGAAAGATAGAAACAGGCTGAGAGTGTGGATCAATCTGCCGATGTCCATGTCCAGTGGAGAAGCAATTACAGTAGCCAGACCTTCCACCTTCTGCACCCCATAATGATCCTGAGTCCATACTCCCAGAGGGATAAAGAATAGGGAAGCTTCCAGTGGAGTGGATGGGATATGGAACTCTAATTCTGAGAATGGTGTGGAATTGTACCCCTCTTATCCTATGATATTGTTGATCATTATCAAATAACTAAGTACATTAAAAAAGAAAATAATATACATGTATATATATTGATGAGACAAAGGAGAGGGAGGGAGTCAGAGGATCACTCTGGCACATGTGATGCAGGGGGTCTGACCAGGACCTCATGCCTGAGAGTTCAACACCTCACTACTCTGCCACCTCCCACGTGTTTATGCTTTTAAAAGCCTTCTCTAGGGAGTCTGGGCGGTAGCGCAGCGGGTTAAGCGCAAGGGCCAGCGAAAGGATCCCAGTTCGAGCCCCCAGCTCCCCACCTGCAGGGGAGTCGCTTCACAAGTGGTGAAGCAGGTCTGCAGGTGTCTATCTTTCTCTCCTCCTCTCTGTCTTCCCCTCCTGTCTCCATTTCTTTTTTTTTAAATATTTATTTTATTTATTTATTCCCTTTTGTTGCCCTTGTTGTTTTATTGTTGTAGTTATTATTGTTGTTGTCATTTTTGGATAGGACAGAGAGAAATGGAGAGAAGAGGGGAAGACAGAGAGGAGGAGAGAAAGATAGACACCTGCAGACCTGCTTCACCGCCTGTGAAGCAACTCCCCTGCAGGTGGGGAGCCGGGGTTCGAACCGGGATCCTTATGCCGGTCCTTGTGCTTTGCACCACCTGCGCTTAACCCACTGCGCTACAGCCCGACTCCCTCCTGTCTCCATTTCTATCTGTCCTATCCAACAACAACAACAACAACTATGACAACAAGAGCAACTACAACAAGCACAAGGGCAACAAAATGGGAAAAATAGCCTCCAGGAGCAGTGGATTCGTACTGCAGGCACTGAGGCCCAGGAATAACCCTGGAGGTAAGACTAAAAAAAAAATCCTTCTCTAGAGGGGCCGGGTGGTGGCACACCTGGTTGAGTACATCAGCAAGGACCTCTAGTCCCCACCTGTAGAAGGAAAGTTTTGCGAGTGGTGAAGCAGAACTGCGGTGTCTCTCTGTCTCTCTCCTTTTCTATCTGCCCCTTCCCTCTCGTTTCCTGGCTGTCTATCCAATAAATAAAGGTTTAAAAAATTCTTCTCTGTGGTCTGGGAGGTGGCACAGTGGCTAAGGCACTAGACTCTCAAGTATGAGGTCCTGAGTTCAATCCCGGCAGCACATGTACCAAAGTGATGTCTGGTTATTTCTGTCTCTCTCTCCTATCTTTCTCATTAATAAATAAATTAAAATCTTAAAAAAATTCTTTTCTAGAACTCTTTTTCCTTCTTCAACTACCTTGTCATCATCCTAATTCCACTGCCACCGTCTCTCTCCTGGACAACTGCAACCTCTTCGTTTATCTATTTGTTTATTTCTTACTATTAACAGAGACAGAGAGAAATTGAGAGGGGGAGGGGGAAATAGGGACACAGAGAGACACCTGCAGCCCTGTTTCAACACTTGTGAAGTTATCCCCCTGCGGGTGGGGACCAGGGCCTTTAACCCAGGTCCTTGCACACTGTAATGTGAGCGCTTAACCAGGTGCCCCACTGCCTGTCCTCCAGCTGCAAGTTCTTCCTGGCCTCCCTGCCTCCTCTCTGGCCCCAGTAAGCCACTGCTCACAGGGCCTGCCTGGGTAGACAGGACTGCAGCTCTTCTCTCATTAAACCCTCGGAACCTCCTGTATCTCGGATCAGATGCTGGCTCCTACGGCCCTGACCTGCATGCCTTTCTGTTCCTGGAACTGGAAATCTCCACTCAGGGCCTTTGTCTTGGCAGTCTTCTCTGCCCTTTTGCCCACTCCACCTGGCAAAATCTATTCATCTTTCTACTCTTTGTTTAAATATGACTTCTTAGGAGGTTGGGAAGGTGGCCTAGCAGTGGAGCACTGAATTTGCATCCCTGAAGACCCAGAAGTCACAGGTCCAGTCCCTGGCGCCACATACACTGTAACTGAATTATGCTATGGTCTCTATTTTTTCTTTTTGCCTACATGGTTATCACTGGTGCCTGGTGCCTACACTACGAATCCACTGCTCCTGTGGCCATTTTTCAATTTTTTTTGATAGGACCGAGAGAAATTGAGAGGGGAGGGAGAGACAGAGAGGAAGAGAGGACAGAGGCCTACAGACCTGCTCCACTGCTTGTGAAGTGAGCCGCCTGCAGGTGGGGAGCTGGGGGCTCAAGCCTGGACCCTTGCTCCAGTCCTTGTGCTTCGTATTATGTGTGCGACTGTCCTGGCCTCTCTTTTTCTTTTTTTTTTTTAATTATACCTTTATTATTTATTTATTTATTCCCTTTTGTTGCCCTTGTTTTATAGTTGTAGTTATTGATGTCGTTGCTGGATAAGACAGAGAGAAATGGAGAGAGGAGGGGAAGACAGAGGGGGAGAGAAAGACACCTGCAGACCTGCTTCACCACCTGTGAAGCGACTCCCCTGCAAGTGGGGAGTCGGGCGCTCGAACCAGGATCCTTAAGCCAGCCCTTGTGCTTTGCGCCAATGCCACATGCACTTAACCCGCTGCGCTACCGCCCGACTCCCTGGTCTCTCTTTTTCTTTATTCTTCTCCTTCATAAGAATAAACAAGCAAGCCTTGATATTGGAAAGACCCCCCTGCTTCCCTATCTAAAGGTAGACCCCTTCAATCCACTTACTGCCTGCTCTAGTTAGTTACAGCCTCTTTTTAAAAAAATATTACTTGTTTAATATTTTATTTATTTATTTATTTATTTATTTGATAGCTGTAAAGAGAAATTGAGAGGGAAAGGAAAGATAGAGAGGACTAAGAGGGGCCAGGTGGTGGCGTACCTGGCTAAGCACTCACATTACAGTGCACAAGGACCACTGTTCAAGGGAAAGCTTCACGAGTGATGCAGCAGGGCTGCAGGCGTCTCTCTGTCTCCCTTCTCAGTCACTCCTTCCCCTTTACATTTTTCTCTGTCTCTATATCATAATAAGTAAACAAAAATCTTAAAAAAAAAAAAAAAAGAAAGAAACACCACCCTCTGATAGGAGAGAGAGAGAGAGGGATTTTTAGACCTGCTCACCACTCCTGAAGGAGTGGGTGCCTGAACCTGGGTCATTGTGCATGTTTTTTAAAAATTTATTTTTAATATTTATTTTATTTATTTATTCCCTTTTGTTGCCCTTGTTGTTTTATTGTTGTAGTTATTGTTGTTGTCGTTGTTGGATAGGACAGAGAGAAATGGAGAGAGGAGGGGAAGACAGAGAGGAGAGAGAAAGATAGACACCTGCAGACCTGCTTCACCGCCTGTGAAGCGACTCCCCTGCAGGTGGGGAGCCGGGGTTCGAACAGGGATCCTTATGCCGGTCCTTGTGCTTAGTGCCACCTGCGCTTAGCCCGCTGCGCTACCGCCTGACTCCCTCATTGTGCATGTTAACATGTGCACTTCACCAGGTGTGCCACCACCCAGCCCCCCTTAATTACCCCTCTGATTACATCTTTACATGTGGGGCCTATTGGCCCACAACCATTTGCTCCATCAGACTATTTATTTTATCTTTTTTATTTGCTATTATTTTTTATCTTATTTTATTGGATAGTGACAGGATAAATTGAGAATGGAGAGGGTGATAGAGAGGATGAGAGACAGTGACCTTGCTTCACCACTCAGAAAGCTTTCCCTCACAGGTGGGGACTGGTGGCTTGAACCTGGGTCCTTGTGCACTGTAGTGTGTGCACTCAACTAGGTGCACCACCACCCGGCCCCTTCTGCAGACTATAAGCACGATAAGTCTGTCATGTGCATTGCTCTGCTTCGCTGTTCTCAGCTCTGTACCAAGCACATAGCGGGCACTCGGGAAACAAGTTTCTTTCTTTCTTTTTTAATAGTTTATTTATTTATTAAAGATAGGAGGAGAGAGGAAAAGAGACAAACATCACTTTGGTGCATGTGTGGCCAGGGATTGAACACAGGACCCCATGCTTGAACCCAGCACTTCATCCACTGTGCCATCTCCCCCATCAGAGGAAACAAGTTTTTTATGAGCAGGAGACTAGCTGCCAAGATTGCCGTTCTGTTATCTGTCCAGTAGGTGGCCTCCCAGGGCTAAACTTCACCTTGGGAAGGAAGTATTCATGCCCGCCCTCAGATTACAGGACAACTCCTACCCTGATCCCAGGGTCTCCAGCTGGATCTTCACAAGGCAGGTCGTCCTGTCTGGGGGTCATCGGCACTTCTGCTTCATTGACACCCATGGCTCTGCACGGCCTTGTTTTCACCAACGTCTCTTGCTGGACACTTGAAGCCTGTTGGATAGTATGCCAGCTTCTCTCCCCCCCTTAAACACCAGTATTATGTCTGTATGAGATTAGTTTGATCCCACTCAAAGCTGCGGTCTATTTACATAAATCACTTTTACATTTACATAAAGCACCACCTTCCCTCCAGGGCATTGGTGGTTCAGTGATAGAATTCTCACCTGCTCTGCCCCCTCTCCTTGTCACACCCTGATCTTCTACCGGTCACTTTTCGCTCCACCCTCTCTATGTCACATCCTGTTTCCACCCTACTTGGAGAGTATAAATACAGCTGCTCTTCTGATTAAAGACAGTTGGAAATTGCTTTCGGGCTCCGAGAGTTCCAGAGTGTATCTCCTGCAAAGTTAGTGTGGCACGAATTCCTGATCCCTCTCCCACGCAGCAGCCTGGATCGGCTCCAGTTGAGTTCTCTCCAACCCACTGAGTTCAGCAGTAGCAAGCTGATTAAGTGCACACGACACAAAGCGCAAGGACCAACATAAGGATCCCGGTTTGAGCCCCCAGCTCCCCACCTGCAGGGGAGTCGCTTCACAGGCAGTGAAGCAGGTCTTCAGGTGTCTATCTTTCTCTCCCCCCTCTGTCTTCCCCTCCTCTCTCCATTTCTCTCTGTCCTATCCAACAACAACGACATCAATAACAACAACAACAATAAAAGAACAAGGGCAACAAAAGAGAATATATATATGAGAAAACGTAATGACCACTGGGAAAATGAAGGGACTCAGCTCCATGGCAGGTGTGTGTGTGTGTGTGTGTGTGTGTGTGTGTGTGTGTGTGTGGTGTTTCTGATGGTTTATGTGAACGTTCGGAGCCCGAGTGCCTATGTTCTGTCTGATCTGACACTTGTCTGTTAGCACTGAGACTTTGAGCAAGATACTTTTCCTTCCTCTAGAAGGTGGAATGGGTCAGGTTGTGACACACCTGGTTAAGCAGACACATTACAGTGCACAAGGGCCCAGGTTCAAACCCCTGGTCCCCACCTGCAGGGAGAAAGCTTCACAAGTGGCGAGGCAGGGCTGCAGGCGTCTCTCTCCCTCTCTCCCTCTCTGTCTCTCCCTTCCCTCTCAATTTTTCCTGTTTCTATCTAATAATAAGTAAAATAAAAAGATTAAAAATAAAAAGTTGAATGGTATCTATTCATTGTGAGGCTAGCAGAAGGAAATACACAAAAAAGTATTTAAGATGGTGTCTAAAAAAAAAAATTGGATAGCCACAGGCCCTTTGGACTATAACTAAAATAGGCCTACTAGCTATTTACAAAATGAGACCCCCTCAACTCTTCATCTGTATTATCCCAGCCTTTAGGTTCATGATTAGTCAACAATTTGTTTGGCTTTGTATGGTAACTCTTTTTTCAGCCACCAGGTTCCAGATGCTAGCAGGATGCCAACCAGACTTCCCTGGACAGACAATCCCACCAGTGTGTCCTGGAGCTCCACTTTCCCAGAGCTCCATGCCACTAGGGAAAGAGAGAGACAGGCTGTCAGTATGGATCGACCTGTCAACGCCCATGTTAATCAGGGAAGCAATTACAGAAGCCAGACCTTCCACCTTCTGCATCCCACAATGACCTTGGATCCATACTCCCAGAGGGATAAAGAATAGGAAAGCTATCAGTGGAGGGGTTGGTATACAGAGGTATGGTGGTGGAAATTGTGTGGAGTTGTACCCCTCTTATCCTATGGTTTTGTCAATGTTTCCTTTTTATAAAAAATAAAAAAGATGGTGTCTGGTGTGTAACAACTGTTCAGTTTTCAAAAATTTTTAAATATTTATTTTCCCCTTGTTTTTTATTGTTGTAGTTATTATTGTTGTTGTTATTGATGTTGGATGGGACAGAGAGAAATGGAGAGAGGAGGGGAAGACAAAGAGGGGGAGAGAAAGATAGACACCTGT